>NW_019214862.1:0-47924 GCF_002532875.2 Varroa jacobsoni
AGAGAGAGAGAGAGAGAGAGAGAGAGAGAGACGACATATGGGGGGGTCTTCTACCATTTTTACTCGGAAGTGTATTATTTCTATTCTGCAGTTATCACCATAACTACAGGTTTTACCGTTGCAATTGAAAAATGAATAGGTGTCGGAATTGGTGTCCGTAATAGTAAGCGGCAGCACTAAATGAACTGGCAACCAGAACCTGTCGGGTTCTGACGGGTAGTGGCATCATATAGTAATACCGTACGTACCAAACGTATACACGTGTGCGTAGCAGGTCATGACGTATCGGAAATTTGTAGTCGCAATTAGCGCTAGCCAAGACCATTGTTGAGATGTAATCCCGGTTTGCTTCGGGATGAGTGCAAGCGGAAACTTGTCATAATATACATATATGTATAAGGTAAACAAATCATAGCATGGTAATGTATATATGAGCGTACCTATCACAGTGATAGATACGTGAAAAAGTCACTTAGAGGTACCAGGTCGCGCAGAACTGCTCGCTCATCACACCGACCGTCCGTCATGACGACGCTTCATCAATTACGCTATATAGCATTCTAACTTAGTTAGCTTATTTGATTTTTCTCTTCGAACAAAAAGGACGTGCATAAAAGTTTCTTTCGAGTAGATTTTCCTCCATGTATCCACCATTTCCTCCATGTAACAGTTCCTTCGTTGCTTGAGAGACATACCGCTGTATCCCTCTTTCATTATACGAATGTCACGGCAGACAACCCATGAACTTCAACGAAGACATTAAAACGCTGAGGTATTGCAACTGGACGATCGAACGCAAACGATGCCGCGTTCACATATGCTAGGAGCAAGCTTTTTTGTCTTGCCGTAAGAATAGCGATGGTAGCAATCGCGGCCTTTCAGCTGCCGCCGACGGATTTTCTGTACATCAATGAATACCAGTATACAATACGGCACCGTCGTAATTCTCCTTCCATACGCTGGCCGCTGACAACGTTGTGCAAACGTAACGTTAGGAAGGTATCATTCCCCAGCGTCGTTCCGGCCCTGTAGTCGCTGCCGACAACCTGTATCGCTTCTACTGGCGTAGCCGTTTCTGAGCAAATGACGCAACGAAGGGGGCAGTGCAGGCGAAGTCTTGTCGAGTATTCGATGAAATGGTATCACGCGCCTGCCACGTTTAATGTAAGTCAATATATTCAGCATCGCAGGTGAGCAGAGCGGAACTGCGAAAGGAAGCAGGCGTTTTTCTGCGTCAAGTCGAGTTGGCAATGGCTATAAAGCAACTCTTCATGAGGCCGTTTGACTGTGCAGAGCAGGGCGTGTGCCATTCAATTTACAAATTTACTAAATTAATACTACGGGTTCTGAAGCGGGACTAGGGACCTGTAGCGTTTTGTGACGATACATCGGCGGTCAAATTTAAGCCGATATTCTACAGAATATAGGGTTTCGGATAAGATTCGGTAGGAAACAGAAAGCCCTGGTCGTTCATCACTAAATGCAAATCAAAGCAAAATTTCGTATCAAAAGTGCGTGAGATAATGTTAAAAGCTTGTTTACTCGTACGTTTGCAAGTTAATTGAGATTGAAGAATTATCTGAGGAGCGTGAAGTCGTATATCTCCGGAAAGTCGATATGAAAGTTGGGAAGGTGTATCTGGTTTATTTTCCATCTGGTTTATGAATCGGCCTGTAAATTTCATTGGGTTGCGTAAGTGCGAATAGATGTAACCGCCTGAATATATCCACGAAGTTGGTAAGCACGATAAATACCCATTTTGGTTTACTCAAGACGCCGTTGAAAATACAGTCGTCAAGCTCTCATCAGACTGTTCTTCAAAAACTGCTTGCAATCACCATCTATCACATTCACAGTATGTGCGTATTCAAAAGCGTATCTTTGATTGTCTATTACCCTGGTGAAGCTTATCTCCCCATCTATGTACATGTTGGTATAGGTAAAAGCAGCTTGCCAGTAAACACTTTTCTACCTCGATCTCTAGTGATCTTAACTCTCGCTGTGGCCCCACCCGCGTTGAGGAGCGTCGAGTGCACGGTGTAACGAGGTGCATCGATGCAACCAGCAGATATATTAATATCGTGTGTCCTACTGCACGTTGTCATCGTACCCGAGGTCACAGGAAGTGAAACGCGCAATAGTGCGGTACAAGCCCGAGATGTTAGAATGGCGGCAGCTCAGCTGGCCGGCTTCGGCAGGACTGATGCAGGCCCAAAGTAGGCCTGCAGTTTCAGACGACCAGCAGAGATGCTGCCCTGAGCTAGAGCATTGAGCGCATTGCTCGAATCGTGTTATGATAAGAGGATGAATGCCGGACGCTGCGAAAGAAAGTTCATTGATGATTCTTTGAGGAAAGCTGATACTCGACCCTCGTTTGTTCACCGAGCACATCATTGCTTCACAGTTGGGTTTTGACCATTGCTACTTTGAGCTTCATGGGTGCAAACGTTGCGAGTGCATTTATTTACATCTCTGAGGTGCCGAGATGCCAGATGAGCTAGCATAGTCTAATGAGACGATGACCTCCGTCCTATCTGACTATATAATGGACACAATTAGTGTTAGTAGAGCAGTCGTCTGTTCGTAGTCAATACACGAAACAGGGTATCCTCATGCAAAGTGCACTGATAAAAGATAGCTAGCGATATCAGCTGGGCTGGTAGTCTACAGAGGCTCGATTTTAAGCACGTAGATACTTTTCGACACGATCTCTTCATGAAGATCGATTAAAATTTCGTCATAGCAGTGCCTACGAATCGTAGAATGGAAGTGTTACATATACATCGTCTCATTCAAGATTGTACAATGAAAATTACAGGCAAGCATGCCACTCACAGCAGTCGTTCGGTTTGTGCCGAACCAACAGATGCATAGAAATACGTACATCCTAGAAGAATTATGCGACTGTTACATTATGTCGAGAACGATCATCAACTGCGAACGTTCTCAATCAGGATATTTTTATCCCTACTTAGTTGAAGTTTTCTTTAACCTACCGGTACTGAATCGGTAACCGACTCACTGAATACGGCGATGCCGTGTGAGCGTGTCCACACACGATCTATATTAACTTTCATGTAATCGTGACCATTGGTAATTTCGGGCAGCTCAGCGCGATGAGAATTTTTTTAGTGACGAAAGAGTTCTAGGCTCGTGCCTATGTCCTTCATAGGGCAGTCGACCTGTTCATGACATGTATATTTTCGCATTTCCTAACCTTTATGTAGTTCCCTAATACGCTCTGATACGTCCAACAGCATCCATATAGAAGCATAAAATGTAAACATGCCAATCTCGTGGTGTTCCAATGGTTAACGCTGTATTTCTGCCGTGCGTATCGCCGATAGAGTCATCCTTGTCTTTCTTTGTCGATCGATCGAGCAGATGGTGGCAACTACAATTAAAAAAACGAGATTAAAAGGCCGATAAGGGCGCTTGGATCGAAAAGTTCTCGTTTAGATAACAAAAAGCACCTATAGCGTCTCGTTAACCGCCGTAGCTCTTTGCCTCGATCGAATGTTCACGAGGTAACATTTGAGAGCGGAAAAAGGACAAGCACCTGAAATTCATATTTCGGTAGCTGTGTTCATACACGCAACGTAAGGCTTAACACAAATGAAGATAGAGCTGGCACGAACTGATAAATGTATTGTTGTCTTACTATCGACTCTTTCTCACAGATATCCGTCATTTTTCTGGTAGCCCATCACTCATGTTTTCATTGATGTGATGCGTTATTTTGATATCACCAGGGTGTCGGTGCCCCTCCGAACTTGTTACTAATGCGTCCTATACACGATTCACAGACAGCTTCCTTCAGTAGATATGATCGTTATTTTGTCGCCAACATCCACACCGGGCCGGTCACGAATGGACACTTAGATTTACGGCGAGCTATCATAGAAATAGCAGACGCAATAATTCTTTTGAAAATTACGCACACTGATGCTGTCAGAAATGAGAGCAATAGCAGCAATGGTAGCAGCAGCGGGCGTAAAAATACCACCACTCTATGGAAAAACAACGAACACATCCAATAATTTTTAGCGGTTTTTGAATTCATCTTCTGTCACCCTGGCCGCCTCTGCTCGGCTAGCCATTTGACTGGTCTGTCTCTCGAATCGCGCTTATTATCGAAAAGCTGCGCGGACCTCGCTGCAGCTGAAGGCTACACTAGGATGATGCCTGTCGAAGTTGTCTTCAAGTCTGAAAAAAGCTCGCGCGAAAGAATACAAATTCGAGATTAGCTTAAGACAAAGATGACAAACAAGGTCTTCTCAAGCGCCATCGAACTGGGGAGATGATAGCAGACGACCAGTTTTTGCACGGAGAACGAAATCGTATGCCGTCTCTTCGTACAACGTTGCACGTCGAGTGGGAGCATCCTCTGTGGAGACCATGGTCGTCTGCGGTTTCGTGGTCACTTAACATCCAATCAATTACCCTTGAACGTAGATTTACGACTATCATACATGGACAAGTGTCAATATTTAACATAAATTTAATGTTCTACTGATGAGAATTATGATCATTCTTTTTCTTTTTTTGCGCTCAAACGCTTATTTACCCAATGTGGTCAAGGAGAACGCAAATGGCGACAAGTGGTCAAAAATTCAATGATCTTCTGTCTAAGGTTGAGTTACCTATACATTTGTATTGAAACCTGCATATATATACATGTATATATACGTTAGCCAATCGTGGAAACGATAGATGCTAGTTTAATTACGTTATATATGTATAAATATGTTCACGTCAACGCTGCAGGGAAAGATGAGCTGTGCCTCCTCGTCTTAACGACGTGCTATCGTAGTTTTGATCCTAGAAACACAACAGTCTATGAAGCGGCACAACAGCACTAGCAACCCGCATGCGGGAGCACAAGACGCATGGAAGAGTGGGTCCCGTGCGTCGTTTCGTTGATTTATATCGCTAAGGGAGCGGTCCAATTGCCGGTCTGCCTGTTTTAGCATTCGCACCATACCTACTAGTTCTAGAATCGACACTAGCGGCCAGACCTATCTGACGCTGTAATCCCCGATCATCGGGAGATGACCAGGTACTAAATAGGCGCATTGTGGCGGCGTATTATTGAATAGGACTGTAAAACAGAAGAATAGACGGAACAGCGTTAGACGGGGAGCTCGGTTTAAATCGTCACTCGATGTTGCCGACTGATTGAAAAACTGGAGAAGCTATATCCGACGCATAGCATGTCATATATATATATACCTATTTTCTGTCCTGTACTAGCATCGGCCTTGACTTCATCCCTTTCCATATCGTTCTGTCTATGTTACATTGAGGAGTATGAAGCTCGAAGTTGATTTGAATCCTTCCTTTTATGAAATTGACGAAAGAAGCAAAGGTTACGAATTGGCACCCGGACTGCGTCCCTACGCTCGCTTTCAATGATGCATAGGATAAACACTAATTGATGACGAAACTCACTACCCCATAGACAGACGTTTCTACGACTTTGCCAATTGCGCCCTTAAACGCTCGTGCTGGTCCTATTCAATCAAATACACTGCGCGGGACGGGCTTATCCAAAAGTGCCTGCTGGTACTTGTCGACGACACATGCGACGACGTCTCAGTATCAGATTGGCTACCATTAACAGCGTCCCCTCGAGCGCATCTGTACGCTTCCATTCAATACGGTGACAATATAATTTTTGCCGTTGTTGATAATTCACGTCACAGTCGTTATCTTCACTACTTTCTCGAATTACCGTATGGAATTAATTGCCGCCGGGCGCAGGTTTGTCATCACGTCGTTTACCCTTTCAAGCTGCCTCATTTAATACCACTATTAATACATAATGCTACTGTTGTTGTCGCGCACCCACCGTCCAGAATTCCTATCTATTTATTCTCTATCTGTGGATCAGTAAGTGCTGTTGCGTCCGCACTATCAGACCGGCGTATTGAAGAACGAGCTGTTCATCTTTCTGTACCTCGAACAACATCGGAGCGCCAACAGCAGTGAACGGCAGAGCCGACAAATCGGCAACAACCGCAGACGACGACGACGACGACTATTAAATCCTATCCACCTATTGCTACAGAATGATATTTCTATTGATACAGGCTCCTATGCACCTATCATATACAAATAGCGGGTAGCTTGTAGCTTCGTACGCTTCTGCTATTGCTACTGCCGTTAGTGCGGCAAGGACTGTCAACGCTGGAGGAACTTATAATGCTCTTCACTAAATGGATCGCCGGCGTCGTCATCATCGCCGCCGCAGCGGCCGCTGTTTACATTGCTGTACACAGCCACCCCATTATGTTCCTCATCAGCGTCTCAGAGCCGTTGATGAAAGTAAATAGGATCAGAAAGTGAAGTGCACCGAGGAGTCTCAGAGGCACGGCGGTAAGAAGAAAAGCAGCGCCTACATTATCATCATCATCATCATCATCAGTAGCAGCGGTGAAGAGCAGAACCCTTATCATCATCCTCATCATTATGGTCGATGCGGGCATGGCGCGCGTGATAATTCGCGGTCACGGCGGTGGTCTTGACAGTTCATGCTTAGCTCCGTCCGGCTATTCAGCCGCGATGAAGCGCGCTTCGTGATGAAACAGTAGCAAAAAAGCTGACGTTCGTCTCCGTACAACAACCTATATAACACAACGGCACAACGACTATTGCCAGATATTTATTTTATCGGCTTGATGCGACAGCACCGCCACAAAGAGAGAGATGAATGTAGACGGAGTAAAAAACCCATGGGAATACTGTGAATATATAGAAAACGTTCTCTTTAATATTATACTCGTGCACTACGAATCGAGCAGCTCGTGTTACGTCGTCTACGAGCATTCTATTATAGAATGGATACTTAATTATGTGATTAGACAGTGAGAACATATAGGCATATGGGCTGGCCCATATACACTCTTAGTTCACTCAGCAACGGTACCATTCGATAGCCCTGTATACGTAATGTCATGCTACTATTACGTTACGGGACTACTCTGTATTCTGCTGATTTACGGACGGCGGGTTTCGCATCGCCGTCATTGACTCTGATTGTTGAAGGTTTCTCGCGTGTCTAGCGGTATAAATTGGCTTATATTCAGTAACTCGGCTTGCTTTTTGAAGCCAGTAAATTTATACGAAGCTGCTACTAGGGCTGTAGAGGCGCAGAGGGTCTTCCGAGAGCAAAGGTAATATCGGATTGAGTAACGTCTAGTTTTTTTTTTGTGCCTGCAGCAGAAACAGTGAACCAAAACCTGGACAAATGTTTATAAGCAGTGTGCAGTTGCTGTCTGCTATCAGCCGCACGATCGATGAATGATACTATAACGGTACCGATCCAATTGTCTATACCGATCTAATGATGTTCTCTAGAAACCCGTTCTATGCAAAAATTACACTTAAAAAGCAAGTCATTTGGGGCGGAAATGCTCTAAACGAGTGTGTTTTTATTGTTATGTAAACGCACAGATGGACGTTGAGTTTCTGCCATGAAGAAATTCACCCTATGACAAAAATGACGATAGCCTGCGCAAGTAACACGGACGATGCATACGGTTCGAAGCTACAGGCCGAAATCTGAGTGGCAAGCCCCTCATACACTGTGATGTCGTTTGTCGAGCGAGATCGTTCCCGGATTCTCCGACGATACCCGTAATGGCATACCGTATTTTCGATTGACGTTTATGTCCATCAAACCTTGTGGCCGTACTGTTTTAAGCAGTTTTAAACATCGTTTTCACATAACGAGATCGTTGTATGATTTTTCCTCTATTCGATTAGGGTTTATACAGATTGTAGGGTATCGACGAGGAGACATGCGGCATACTAACTAGGGTTCAGCTTTTTGAAGACAGCAATTATCGTTGTGTCATTATTTTTTTTTTTTTTTCTCGATAAGCGTAACTCAGCGTCTTGTCGTTTCCCTTAGCGTTCGTAATAATACGCGATGTAAACAATCCGTTACTACACGTGCCCAGTGTAGGGCCCTTGTTATTCTATAGTTAATTGTCCGCGATAATGGGTACAAGCACTGCAGTAAACTGGACCATTGCTCGACCGTAACAAGCCGAAGTGTGCGCAACGAAAAACAACGCGATCCTGCATTGCGAATGGTAGCAGCAGTCATCTATGACGCTGATGTTTCTACTATTAGATGTTTATGAAACCGTGTTTGACGTATCATCGGCGTCGTGGTAACGGCTTTGAAGCGGGCGATCGCAACGGTATGAAATAAGTGTTCGTTTTGTTGATCGTCTAATTACTCAATGCGGGTTTATCATCAACGGAATAACGTTATGATCTTAATAAAGCAGATGCTAGCTTCTGTTATGTTGCCAGTGCCTGGGTAACGTATTTGCCTGCTAATTGTAGAGAGACGTTGTGGTCTAGGTTCGAACATGGGGGCATTACAGATAGACAAACAGAAAGATTCTGTCTCGTGCTGGCAGAAGCCAGCCGTCTGTCTGATAGAATTATGTCTAACGGCGACACCGAACGTAAAACTCGAAACATAAAGAAGTCTGTCATGTTACGTCGATCGAGTCAGCGTAACCGTACGATGGATAACAGCAATAGAATGCTGTTATCCATCGTACGGTTAATTTCTCATTTATTTCACTGCAAGGAATTGTTACGTCAGAAGTACAGAGGGACAAATCGGAAGAGCGTCATAATAACTTCGAAACTGGGCAGTATAAAAAAGTGGACGCAAATGCCGCCAACAGATGATTTATGCAGAAAAGATGTTTATTGTGATGTGGAATATATGATGTTGTCTCTGTGCGTTTGGCCAGCTTCGTTGTCGGTCTATCGTCTTGTTCACGTTGGGGTTCATTAAAACGCCGTTAAATAACGTAAGTAGCCAAAGTTCCAGTAACAATAATCGTGATATTCATGCTTATATGTTGGTAGGTATATATGTCATAGTGAGGGTAGCAGAGCTAATAGCTATAACCTTTAATGTATGTGTGCGAGCAAGAAAATGCTTTCGGCAATGTTAGGGGTACAGGGTCAGGCCGGGGACGGGGATGGGGGGTAGGATGGATAAATTGCTTATATTTTGCTTCTATTTTTCCTTTTCATATTTTCTATCTCCACTAATTTCACCCTGAACTCCTTGCCTATGCGCTTGTTCCGGTCGGCGGTCGGCTAAGGTGCGCGTTACAATCAGGTTCGAAAAGTCTATTGCATCCGAAGGCCTACATCGTTTCTGTTCGGGTTGAACGCGTAATATTGTTATATGTCCAGCTGTATGCAACCATAGTCGGCACGTCGAGCGGCTACTGCGGACCCCGAGGCCTCAAGTCCTTTGATCATGCACTTCGCCAAATGTTAGCTATTGCTGTTGGTACCTTTTCCAATGCAGTGCTTTAAAGTGCCTATATATACATCATACACTACTGTAAATGTTTTTCTGTAACTTTCTGGCATATGGACTTTAGTTTATTGGGAGAATACTAGCGAGCAGGAATAAAGCGGGAGAAGGACGCGTCAAGAAAGGCCTTTAAGGAAATTGCATTTTGGTCCTGAATGTTTGTTTTAGAATATCGTTAGCGTCGGATGTGGGTAGCTATAAAATACTAGAACACAAACTGGATGACTTATATTTTATTCAATATTAGCAGCACTGTGGACCCTTCTAAAGTAGCTGGGCAGGAGACGCTATTCGGTGAGCATGTGTCATTCCTAAGCATACGTCTTGAAGTTATGCAGTCACATATTACCCATACATATAAGTTGAAAATGTACACACTAGCTTGCTAAATCATCGTAAGATAATCATTATTACTATCATGGCTGCAGAAAGCGAGTTACGTGAAGTAATGGCAGCATCCTAAGGACGGAACGTCCGTATTACTGAAGTTGTGTACAATTATCCAATGTATAGCTAATTATCCTCGTGGTGTAAGCTGTCAATAGTGAAAGAAAGTAAGGGCAAACATGGCGATTGTCGTGCTGGTAACGCAAAATGCAACGACAACAGCCGAAATGTCAGCGCTGGCTTACGACTCGGTTCCGCTGAAGCCCTCGCTTCACGCAAAACGTCCACTATAAAAAGAAAAAAAAAAAGCCCGCGAAGTCCGTCCTAGGAGAAGAAGTCCCCGAAACGATCTACTTTTTTCCGAAAAGATGTCATTCCAGTGAAGTTGCATTTTCATAGTGTCCCCTGTTCTACTGTCACTACGCCCTTGTCCGCCATCAGCGCTCACAACGGTGATGATCTGTTACTGCTATTTGCTTCCCCGTTTCTTCTGGCTTGAATCCCCCAAACATCTTTGTCCTCGTTCAGTACCTCACTGATCTAACCCGGAGGAGTTGGTTAGCTATGAGCTCAACCCAGCAGCGTTTCATTTTAAGAGGCGACGAAGCAGCAAAGCTGATTTGTCTATCGGTGGAAGGAAAGAATCAAGCTAAAATTGTTCTTTTTCGTCTCCTTCCTCCGCAGACATAGCAGTCATTCTGCTGTCGGGACCGTTCGTCAAACGGACCCCAAAACGTTTGTCAGTCACTCCGGAGTCGCCGGTCGCTGCTACTTCGGAGGTAAGCGGGGTGTCCGGGGTAAGCCAGGGGTGATCGCTACGCTATCGACGGTTTGATGTTTAGCACCCTAGCCATAGCAATACCATTTGCGCCTTTACGATTGATCGATCGACTTGAACCACCGCTGCTATCGCTGCTGTCTCACTACGCTCGTAGCCTCTATGATCTATTTGTATTTTATCGTTTGCCCCCTGCGTTTGGTTCTTGCCTAACTGTTCAGTCCCAACTGGATAACGTTATAAGGATAGGAGCATGAACGACCTGACAGTGATGGCGCTGTTTGACTGTTACAGCGAAGGGCGCTAAGGGAATGCCGTTGGCGTCTTGCCCTATTTTGCTAGCACTGAAGCAATTCGTAGAACACATCAAGTTTCCAGGCCTGCTATCGAGGACAGGGCCAGGCGGTCAGGGAACATCCCCTTGGTCCGTTGGTACGATCAAACCGCGTTTTCCTCGATTTTTTTACTCTCTCCTGTTCTCCCCAAGGTATTTTGCCCCACCATTAATGCATGATGATGAGCCAGAAAGCTCAGGGTAGCGGTGAGCTGAGGCGAGAATGAACAACGAATAATCAGCTGAAATCGCGACGGCCATTGGTTCAGCCTCTACGGTAGCAGCAACAGCGGAAGCTACAAAGCAACAAGGGCGTACGATATTGGACACGACGTGAACGACATACAACTACTGCTACGATTCTTGTATAACGACGCGGACACAAATGAATCTTTGCGCTCAGTCGGTGGACGCATGGCTACCAGCTGGTCAGGAAAAGAACGTGGCAGGGCAGTTGAGCTCGAGTAAATCCGCCGAGCGAATCAGAGTATGATCGCTGAACAACATCTGCACACGTATATCCCAACTAACATCGCTGTTACTGCCACCGACGAAGCTTGACGCTGGCATCCGAACACAGTACGAGATTACTGAGGTACCATTGAGTGGGAAGGTAGGACGAAACTTTGTGGGTTCTGGTTAATATCAGCTGCCGCAAAAGGGAGCTGAGCAGCGGACAAACATCGCAGCAACAAACAACTGCCACCGAAAACCTGATGTGCTTCGACGGATGCAGCCAACATGTGAAATATCGACCGATTCCGATATGTAAAAACAATATTGGCAACGACTGCAAGCAGCCTTACTCAGTGCGAACATGTGTTCGATCTATTAGCGATGATCGTCTTCTTATAATAGCTACCCGTTATGGCTTTTCATATATACATGACGTTCCCGCTGTCCGTGTACACATCATGGAGCACTGCTGGCACACTTGCACGGGACTAGATTTGCGCATTCGTATATAACAGTGATGGTAAGATGCCCAGAGCATCCAAAAAATGAAGGAATTAGTATAGAGACAGGTTTGTATAGTTCCTGCTTTCCCTACTGTTTAGTTAGCCGTCAAGTGTCAAGTCACTCAATAGAGCGCCATCTAATCGACATATGATTATGTCTGTCAATTGGTTACATTCAATTAAGAAAATTGTTAGCTCGCCATGATACGATTGCCTAAGTCAGTGTTGCGATGTCCCATTTTTCGAATGCGAAATTATTGATTGTCTATGGCTTAATTAAATGCATTAAATAAATCAAAATTAATTTATCGTTATTTGATGCCTAGATATTATACAGGTTACTGATAACATTGACCAACGGCAACGATTACCCCCCGACCCCCCAACTGAATGAACGCTAACAACTACGTTCCAAGTGTACCGGCTGCATACGCACGAACTTCTATTGCGACTGCAATTAGTCTTAACTACGCGGGCGTTCTCTTTCGTTCTCCAGCGGAAAGATTCCTTCACTTTCCGGACCTTTTCGCCGTTCCAGGGGCGACGGACGAACTGCCCTACAGCCACCAGCTCTCGTTTGAATAAACGGTTTCATTGACACGATGAGACATCCATCTCTAAACGGCCTACGTTGATGTTACTGTCAAGCAATGACGGCCTCTCTGGCATCATAATGTTATCATCCATTGGTGGTAGAGAAATCTATTTAGCTGCATGAGAGATATACGTTCCTATGCATATACTGTATATATGTATACGCAACGAGGTCGAGAGGTCCAAACTCCTGTGCTCCGTCAGCAGTGGGCCAGCTAATATAACAAATGGTACGGATGACAACTTACCACATACAGTGTACTAGATACTATTCAGATACCACTTGGATGCTACGATCAAAGTCAGATAAAGACAAAAACAGTCGTTACTGCTGCTGCAACCATCACTTTTGGGTTTCTGCCAGTTTACTACGCTGTTATTGGGACCCAGCGGAACCAATCGAAGAAAGTAAGCGTCATCCGAAAAAAGCTCTGACCCGTTAGGCTCCAGCTCACTAAACTAAGGGGCTAAGAAGCCGCATATAACCGCGATCAACACAGGACACCCCAGCAGTAACACCGCCGGACTCTTAAAGCGATCTGGGCGTCCGCAATAAGACGACCGGGTGTGATTATGTGTAAGGAGATGGTAGGCGACAATAATTGATCAAATGCTAACAGCAACAGCTTGTTACCAACAATACGGTGCTGGCTAGTCGGTAAGTTACTCAACTAACCATTATAAACTGAAGATCTATCCGTTTGAGGACACGTGGGGACTTTTGTCCTGCGAGCAGTGTCCCTTTGAAGCTTCAATGGGAAAGGCATAGCAACAGTTTCAGGATGATAGGTGGTGAGGAAAGCTAACAAAATTGGTGGAAAAGAAAAAAAAAATGTACTGTTTGTGTTTGTGTGCTGTGATACGCTTCTGTCAACCAGTACAGCCATGCTGCACGATCCCGATCTTCCAGTCTTACTACATTTTCGGCTGTCTTCTTAAAATAGACTTTCGGTTTCATCATCACATACGCAGGCACGTAATATACGGAGTGAAAAAAGAGAGGCCACTTTGACGGTTGACGGACTGACTATCGACTCGCGAATCTGTTTGAGACCAATGCTCAGCAAACGCCTAAAGTAGCCTAAAGTAGTGACACCGCACAATTAGTTGAGGGCTGCCAAATTACATCTGGGTACCCCTGCTGGGAGCTATATAAACACAGTAGCTGCGAAAAACTATCGTAACACCGTACCGTTATTCGAGGTACCCGCCAGTCTGCCCGATAGTGATATAGCTGGAAAGTTTGTCTTCCAATTTCGGAATGAGTTTCTAACCAGGTTTGCTGTCTTCGTACGTTAAACTGCTACTTCCTATTCTTGCTGACCATTCAAGGCTGAGGCGACGGCGACGGCGGCTGCAGGAACATGGCTCAAGCGAGTGTAGGTCTTATTGCAGACCACCATACCGATGCATTATTTAGGTAGCGATGGTTTAAGTAACAAGATGATTGTTTGGTCTAGCCATCAAGTTGTATGGTTTTTATGAAAACTTGCAACCGGCATAAAACGTTTATTGATGCCTGCTAGATTATTGATGGTGTCGGCGTTGAACAGCCGTGTGCAGTGTCATTGGTATAGCGGTAATCACCGTATCGGCGCCTACTTCCGCCAGCCGAAAGAAGCTCTAGAGGAACGAGTGAGTTGCAAGGTAGATAATGGCAAAAAAAGAGGCTTCTAATAGTTCTTGCTGATGCTTGAAGGCTTCAAAGGCCAGATATAGGATTATGGGCGGCAAACAGCTAGCTAACATCACATGTTTCCTATTATAGAACCATAGAGGCATGCACGTAGTCTCCACGAAAAGGAGAAAACGGAATTCCCTTCTGCTATTGATGCTCATACCTCCACCGCCGAAGGAGCCCATTCCCAAAGCAGTAGATGTAGCATCCTGGCTACCGTCGTCGTTTAAAATCTCTAAAATGCCCCCATTCCTTCCTTCCCCTCTCCCTCACTAACGGCGACACTTTTCTCTTCCTTCAGCTTTGCCTTCGACACCATGACCACGTCCGGCGCAGGCCATGGCTTGTACCCGATACTGCTGCTTTGACCTAGCCTTACGACCATACCTACTTCCTAGATACTTTGCAAGCCGCACCTTCACTCTAGCAAAGAAGGGGCCAGAGCACAGTTTTGGCTACCGCATACAGACGGGTGCCGCAAACAGCAGGGGATCTCGAAGTGAACACTCTCGTTCTGATAGCGAGGACAATCGAGCGGGTAGCGGCGCAGTAGAGTAAGGTAGACGTAGTCGGTCTGCTCTGAACATTCGCTCAGGTTTAGAAGCACGAATGCAACCAGAGAGAGTGAGGGAATCAAAGGGGCCTCGACTTTAAAGTTTCCCTTGGCCGGCGTCTCTGCACCGAAGTCCTCCGGAGAGCGAAGGCTACTGCTGAATCGAGGTGGACCGCGCCAGTGTTGTCCAGTGATCAGCTAGTTTTTGTAGTCGCGCTCATTGGACAGGTACACATACACATCTAGGGACAGACAGGGCTTCTTGCACACATGTAGTGCTTTGAGCTCCTCATGGAGAGGTTTACGGGCGAGCAGTACACGTTGCATTGCAGCCTGTAATGTACCTGCTGGCTGCAACGGGAGATGTTGCTGCTATTTTCATGGTTGTTGTCGTTGTTGCGCGTGAGGAGTGAAAGGGTCGACGACAACGAAGCTCCAACCGATATTGTCGGATAGACCGTTCTGAAGCTCTCTCTGTACAGCTCTGTATCTTTGCAACTGATGCCAGCAGCGTCCAACTGGGCTTTCCAAGCCGCCGCAGGCCAAAATCGTTCAAGTACAACGACTATACGCTGGCGTACCGCAGCAGCAGTTGTAGGACTTCAAAACTGGATGCTCAAGTCTTGAGAGTTGCACCAATAGCCCTCGGATGAGCTGAGTGCCTATTTTTTTTGGCTTACTTCATCCTCGATGCTTCGATGGAGGCTAAGGGACCAGAGTCCCTGTTTCGCCAAAGCCGGAAAAGCCTCATTCGGGAAGTTGTTGTTGTTGATGTTGTCAGTTGGGTGGCCAACGTTGTTTGGACCGAGTGGATATCAACGTCGACAGCAACTAGAGAAAACCGCTATCAGGGTTTTGCTGCTGCTGCTGCCCCTGCTTCCATTGCGTCTCCGTCGTTCTATAGCGAATCTTTAGTTGTAATGGTCGAGATCCTCTCTGGTCCTCTTGTCCGTCGCGGCTGTTGTTGTTTTTTCTCCATGGAGGGTGAGTACGACGCTGCCACCAACAGCTATATAACGACACGATGCGACTTCGTGGCCCCGTAGCGCCTCTACAGCGGTGTACATGTGCTGCGTTTCGACAGGATTAGGGAAAAAAAGAAACCTGCGCTGTTGAAGGAATAGTATAACGCGCTTTGCAAGTCGTGTTCGTTCAGACAACAGCCATGTGATCAAGTTAGATCGATTCCATCTTTACATTCATTCATCAAGGCGTGCATTTCATTTACATCGAGGCTGAAATATTGTAAAAAACTCAAATCATTGAGGAAATTAGATAGTCGACAATTTCTGGCTTAGATAAACTAGGTGCCAATGAATCAATCGATCAATCAATCATTAATGAAGTGTATATGTGTTTGTCTGAACTATTTGATCGATTAGAGATACAAGATGAAGCCTGACTAAAATAGCATCAATCAATCCAGTCTCAACTGTTATGATGCAATGGGCTGATCTCATTGAGTGCACCCATCCGCATAGTAGCAATCATCGTTCCCTAGTTTTCGATATAGCTCGCTAGCTATCGACTATGCCTATCATGGCTTGAAGGCGGTTATTTATTATTTTATTTGGTCAGCAGCGATACTTACTAGTTTTCTTACGAAGGCTTTTATTTGGGCATGCATTTATCGTGTTTCTACGTAACTCGACAACACTGATGTCGGTACAAAAATACTGTTCCTTGGTTTAGAGAATCGGCGCGATGCCGAGACGAGCGCAAAAGCGTCCGATCAATGTAACAAATAAGCGTTGAAAAAATACGCCTGTGAAGAAACGCACATCGGCTGTTTATCGGGTACCGTTCGATGGATGTTAACGCCGATTGAGCCACTGGTACAGACGCTGGAACGTCCTTTATTTAGCTAGTCCTTTAACTGGACCTATTCGTGCATTCGATAGCTTCACATGCACACATATGTGTGCTCATTTATATAGTATTTATAGGAGGCCGGCATCGTCATTATCATTATGGGCAATCTGCGGAGAGTTTATAAGAATCATTGGCCACGTCGGCCTATTTATATACATTTTTGCTTTGTGTGACAGCGTTCGTATTGTCGACGTCAATATTCGCTAAGGTACATGCATGCATATATATCTTGAGATAGACACATTTATCTAACAGATATCCGACAAGATAACTATAAGATTCATTCCTCAAATATTTGCTTGCACAGCATTCGTAGGCACCGTTGTTGCTAGAAAGACCCAAACATTAGCAAACCATAGAATCTATTTCGTTCGCTCACAATTGAATAATAGCGCCATTAGATACGTAGAGGCCAAGCATCAATGGCAAAATAAGAAGTAGAACGTATTGCAACACCCTGTCAAGCGCAAGATTATTTTAGCCGTACGATCCCTTGCCAATCAATTCCTAGACAGGCGACACAACGGGTAAAAACTGGAGGCGTCGGCTTTCCCATCTACGCGCTAGAGATGATGCATTAAGTCTTCTAAGGAGGTGAATAAGTCAAACTCTTTAGGGGGCATTGCTCTCGTCTAGCCAATTCGAATTTGGTCTAACAACCTAAGTACAATTTGTCTTTCAGCTGGCAGCTATTTAACTATGCCCGTTGCATGCGGTCGGTATGATATTACTGGTTTTGCCTGTTTCTGTTTGATACTTTCAATGCTGCTGTGAAGCTGACTACTCGAGCACTATGCCCGGTTCTTGCAGGAACAGATAAACGTCCGGGCACGTTTACGGCATTCGTCGAGCTGATTAAACGTTACAACCATAAGCGTATATCTAAGACCGTTGCGAACCGTGTCGATCATGTCGGGAAGCTTACAAGTAAAGAACATAGCCAACAGGATCAAATGAATGAACTTACTTATTAAAATCTATTTTTTACGTTGAAATCGTAGATTGCAATTCATCCGTAAGTGCCAATGGTAGCACTATCCGCAGCTTTGTGAATCTTTACTTTTTTCTTCGATTGCTGAGATAGATAAGTGAGGGTTATTCAAGATGAGTCGGCGAATGCTGAAAGCAAGCAGGGCATAACAGTTAGCCCGTGGGAGCTATTTCAAGCAAGCAACTAATGGGCTTAATAGTCTACCGACATCACTGCCCTGGGTGAAACAGTTTCAACGAAACAACTCAAGCTTTTATAAGTGAAAACTCGGACAAGGTAAATCGGTGAGAATTTCGATACTAATAAGTAGAGAAAGGAAAAAAACGATCGCAGAGAATTAATTTCCTTTATTACCCCCCCCGCCAACCCCAACCCCGCACAGCACCTGCAAGGGTAAAAACATAACGTTATGTAGAATTGTTAAGTCTAATGAAATGAGGACGATGAGACACGAGCACCGGAAAAATCTATGGGCGCTTGTATAACACACCAATGTTACAGATAAGTCAGGCTTGAAAAGGACTCAAAACCAAATATAAAATTAGTGGACGTTTTTCCAAACGCGGCTTAGTGACGACCATTGTGTCACTGATGCGTCTATCAACACTAGCAGAGGCTGATTCTTCGAAGTAGGAGCAGGTCCAGTATGCTGAGTTTTACCAGGGCTTCCATATCTTGTCGGGTCGTTACGCCAGCCAAATCTTCCTCGCCAGTAACGCCTTCGCTACTTAATGAAAACCCATGAATAGGTTCTACGGCCAGAGAGCAAAACTTTCGGTGACCCTTCAACCTGTCTTGTCCATATTTAACCTGAGTGAACCCAGGAAAGACAATTAGCCGAGTCGTCCGTTGGCGAGATCCGATACGAAGCCAGAAGCCGGTCTTGACTTAACAAACGCTCCATTATTAAAAAAGCGGACCTTATCTAAACCTAAGTGAGTCTATGGGAAAGAGGTCTAGGCACTTTGGACAGTATCTCTTCCTGTTTAGAGAAAACAGTTACGGCGTTGTCCTTTAAGAAAAAAAAGACAATGTGTCATTGGAAGGCTACTTAGGCGCTGCCGTAGAACTTTAAAAAAAAAACATTAATAGGGAAATTTCACTCGGCAAGACCTATGTACTACGTTAGCCAAGCGCGGCTTGTAGAAGAGTAGCTTTCTTTCAACTTCTGATAATCCCTTTCTATACAACTATAGAGATTTTAAACGTTTGCCGATTCTTAGAAACGCCTTTTCTTTGACACAATGTACGCGCTTGCGCACAGATGAGAACTGTATGAATTTATAAACCCATGCAGCAGGCAACGCAGGCTCACTTTCGTTCGCAATCAGCCTTGAAGTACATATAAGGGCACAGCGAGGTGCAAATCATATCGATCAACTGGGATGTACTCGTGTATCCCCGCCATATCATGTTCTTTTTTGATTCCTCGTTCTCTGGCATTATCACCACGCCACCCGATCTCCCCAGTGGCGGGCAACCCGTTCCTTTTCCCATATCGCCACACCGCCAACGTGGCCGACCACCGTTCGCAATCAGCCCAGGAACCTCGTATCGAAATATGATCGATGCGACCCCTGTCTGCTGGCGACAGCAGTACCATTATCAATATATGAACACCAAGCGATTTCCACCAGATTCGTACTAGTCCTTGCCATCACATTTCCCAGTGGTGTATATGTGTGAGCGTGTCTGCAGCATCCGAGCCACACGCCGATAGTCACACTTATGTTGGTGAGACTACTTGGCAGATCGGCAGCGTTAGCGCGGGCGACCTGCACCCGCACGTAATTGCATGTCCCGTCGATGCGCAGCAAGAGCGGCATCATCTATGTACGGGTAAAACCTGGCGGGAAAGCCGCCTCCGCCACCCCCCGACTCCGCCAATGATAGTCCACCATAAGCAGGAAGTTGCAGGAAAGGCGTGATCAAGATGCCGGTTCACGAGGCTGTTCGAGTCGCTCTTAGTGGTCGGCAGATGGGAGATCCGGGGGCTTATTACGGGCAAGGTAACTGGAAACAGACCTGGAGGTACATGGAGATGTTGCTAGATATACCTCCACTTCCCATTCGTGTAAGGCTTATACGATGTCTTTATGCGTTCATCCCGGTTGAAGCGCCTCTCATGCAGTACCACGTCTTAATATCCAGTTATCAAGCTACTGCACCACCGTCGTCAATTGGTGGATAACGCTAGCTGATATTTCGTACCTCTACCGGCGCATTGTCCTTTGTGTATAATCGTACCCAGCAAGATATTGAGCTGGATGGAAGAAAAACAGGAACTCAGGGGTAATCCTGTCCTTCTCACCATCGCTCGCCCTTGGAACGATCAGAGACGAAAGATAATGAAAAAGCGGTAGAGCTATAAGCATACAGAGTGACGCAGAAAGAGCAAACATAGGAGAGCAAATCCTAGTAACTAACTCATTGCCGATGAAAGGATGCAAACGGAGGCTCTCAGGGATGAGTTCAGTTGTCGATAGCACCGTTTCCTAACGGTGCATCTACACAAGATGTGAGGAGATGTCATCAGACGCCCCCGTCAACAGGATGGACGCGTAGCCTTGCTGGTTATCATCAAATTGTCGTCTCCGGGACCAACGTTTTTCTTCACATTCTCCACAGTCCCTCCGTCGGCCAATGTAAGTAATATGGGACCGTCGAAATCTCAGGGGCATCCGGAGGAAGATGTTTTGCGTATTTTGGCGTTGATAGGTAGTTTTTACCCGAAGATTCGGGTAGAACAGAAGAAAACGTTCACACTGGATCTATGGGAGATGATAGCAGCAACAGCAGCGGCAGCAAAATCAATGGCGTAGAGATCAACATTCGACTATAGCGAGCGGCGCCATAAACGGTGATCCCTGATGAGGCCGTGGCATCTGCTACTGCTGAAGGATCCCGCCGGTGTCGCAGTAGCCTCATCTCCATCTCGCGCCTTTCATTTCCAACCGATCATCCGCCCGTCCTATCCCCCCCGCGCGCGAACCCATGAACACTTCACGGCATTGCCTCCAGAATCGGGGGTTCCACAAGGGCAGAGTGGGGACTGATATAAGAGCTATAAACGAGAAGGCACTACACATCACTTATAAGCCAGTGAGCTTCGGGCGGCCAGTGATGATCGGTGGCATGCCCACCGGCGAATCACATGGTGATCGTACACGCGGAAGAACCCCTCATGCTGTAGGCTGCTATTCCTCTCATTTTTTTTTATGATTAATTGCAATTAGAACATAATGACCGAGTCGAGCTGAGCTGAAGACTGAACGCGGTGACGGGAGAGGTACCGGAGCGACACCGGGCATGTGGGAAAGACCGGCCCCAGGACTCAGAACGGCTGGCGTTCGTGGGAGGTAATGATGATGCTGGCTGACTGAGCAAAATCGAAAGCGTTCCGAAGCTCAACAATCTGGCTGGACAACCCATGAGGTGACTGCGTTCTTACTTTCGGATATCGTGATACGTTGACCCTGAGATAAGCACAAGTACGATTTGGCCATGAATGGACGCGCAATAAATTTGTTTCGATTCGGTGATGATTTCAATGTTAAACAATTTTAATGTTGATGTACTTCATGAAAACCATTGTCGTCGTCCGTCCCAGTCGTGCACTGCTGCTCCCCCGTTTTCGGCGATGTTAGAGACCGGAGAAGCTTTTAACGGCTAGTGTTTGTCCAAGTTGAGCAATAACAACAGAAATCGATCTTTTCTTTTTCTGTTCTGCGTAGTCTTTGCTGAACCTTTACACGCACCTTATGCTCAACAAAGACCAATGCAAATCTATATTGCTGCCAATATACTGTGTAGCTTGCTATGCCATTTTTCGTCGATAGCTTATCAACTAATGTGTATTTGTCACAGTAATAAATAACGCTGCCCCTAATCAGTTCGCTGTACTGCCAGCCAATACACATGTATCGAGGTACAGACAGCGGGTCATATCAGTCGGGCCTACTCCTAGTCACAGTAGTTGTATACGCAATTCGATGAGCTTCTTCGGACGGACGCTTGAAACGCCCGACTCGTCGTTCCGGGATGGGTTACGAACCCGCAGCTACTGATGTACGTATATTCACTTTAGAGATGCACACTGCAACGACGTTAGCCGAGTCGATCGGAATAAGATCATTAGAAAACGTTCTGATAAATACTTTTATTATAGTCTCGAGTGCTGATCTTCTACATGTCACAAGTATGTAGATAGCCTCGGAAACTAGGATGGATACTTCTCGTTTGTAATCCAACTGCTTGAGGCGCCTAGTTTGGGATAGCTTCCTAAGACCTGTAAGGTATATCACAACAAAAGTAACATGTAGGCCATTTGCTTGAATGTCCTTCAGTCATAATTATATTGAAAAGCTAATTTCAAGCCACGCCCGTATCAAGCGAATGTGCCTTTCCCGCGGTGTTGTTTGGTTGACGACTAATTGACAAACAGGCCGGCATAAGACGTAAAGAGCTGTCAAAAATCGAACAATGATAATGAGCATGTCCTTCAATGATTCCATCATGAGAACCGTTACGCATCATGCGCCTAAATAGGTATCGCGTGTTACGAGAGCTCTAGCTGCCATGGCGAGACCGACAAAAGAAATGTCCATCTTATCGTCTCCTGAACGACGTCAGAACATCGTAAAGTTAAATCTACGCCAGGTACATGTTCGCCAGTTTGACTAACCAAAGTAGCGGCTAGCCGAGTGACAATCAATAGCAGCAATATCAACAAAAGCAACAATAGTTGGTCTCTAGGAAAACGGTACGTCAAGGCGTAGAGCTGTGACGCTGGCGAATTCGAAACAGACGGACGGTGGACAGCTTCCCGATGTCACAAACATCACCATCAGCACTCGTTGCCGATTACCCAGCAACATCGAAGTTATCGAAGATCGGCAACAAGAAAACGCGTCGCGTTTGGGAAAAGAGAGAGAGAGAGACAAAGAAATTGAGCTGCATAGAGGAAAACGAGCAAATCAACGAAAGGACGAAAACAACAACAACGAGTAAAAAGCATTCTGTAAAAATGGTCGAAGTGACTATTCCACGGTCCGAATTCGCCCAATTCTAAATTCATCTACCTGTGACAATCGTTGCATGTACGAACAACAGGTTTAGTATTGTGCTTCTTTTTCGGTTACTTCATCGAGCTGCCTATGTCATAGTCGTCGCGTTGTCATCAATGACGCTGCTGTCACCATCTAGCATAATGTAGCACGGCTTGGCTGGCCGGCCCGCCGGCCGGCCGGCCGGCCGGAATGGCCTACCCCATCGGCTATTTCGCTATTTTTGTTGTAGAGTCGCTGGCGTTGTTGTTTCTGTTTTTGAGGCTGGCGATATCGTTGTTGTTGTTATTGTTGCTTCTGCTATCTGTAATCGCCGCCGCGTCTATCTCTGATGGCCGACAACAAGAGAAGGATGAACAAAACAGAGTAGCGAAGTGTTCGGCACCTATCTTCGCATATATCTATTTCTATATTATATACATGCGTACACGAGCAGACATGAAATACAGTGATATACGGAAAAACAATCCCAACCGGGACCTACATATATTGTTGTAAATAGCGGCTGTAGTCGTGATACTAGTAGTAATCGTTAAAGCAAAAGATAGTGAAAGACGCGGGTTACTAGCGTTGCGATCGCTGCGCGATCCAGCCATTAGAGATACGTGTCAATGGCCTAAAGTGCGTCCGTCCAACAGCGCAGTAGAAACGCACAAAATTGACGCGCGGACACTGAAACGTTCACATGAATACGCCTATAAGATCGAACTGTTTCGACAGTTCCACTGCCGTATAATTAACAGATCCGGCAATCGCGTCTTTGTTTCATTGTGTTACATTGTCGAAATGAAAAAAAAACATTGTAGGAACCATGAAATAAAGCGTAACTGGCTTTTACCTCTATTCCATTTACGATACGATATCTAATAAGCGTACTTGTTCTCGCAGCTTTTGGCGCCCATCTGCGCCATTTGCAAAAGCTGCATCAAAGTTCTTATTCCTCCAGATGTTACCTAGGTAACAGAATAGACCTTACTATATTTGATACCATAGTAGGACAGGAGGACTCGCAAACTCGCTTTGCTCTTGAAGGCTTTTCGACGGACCTGCTGTCATTCTCTATTTACAGTTGCCGCCGTCCTACCCTTCAACACATCAGCAGAACACCCCCGCTGGGTGGCCGCATGTCGCGTAACCAGGAAAGGCGCCAGCGGAAGCCGTTGAGGGGTGGAAGGTGTTTTTAATTGCTAATTAAGCCAAATTACTGAGTCGAACACCAACTAATTCGTAACTAGCTCGTTGCTTCTTATAAGACAATGGCAGCAGTCGCTAGAGCAGCGTGAACAGGGGGCAGCCGAGCAAGTACGATTGAAACAGGACCGACCAGGGGCTAACTAACCAGCAACGGGCTAGGCCTTCGGATTATCGTTGCCTTCGCCGCAGAGCGACAATGAGCAAAACACAGGGAAAGCGATAGACAGCGTAGTCATTCACAAGCGTTGCACTCAATAGCATCCTGTTGCACTTCGTACGCTGTAACAAACTGTTTTTTGTATGGTAACAAATAGAAAATAGGCCAAAGAGGGCGAAATGCACGTCACGAGAAGCTTAATATGCATATCCACGCCTGGGCGACAACAGGGATAGGCCCAAATGAAACGAACGAATTTTTAAAAGGCCAGACAGACTATTAGATAGGGACCGAGATCCTTTCTCTCGTAGGCGAACTCCTAGCACTTGAAGCAATCTCAGCAGCAGCAGCAGCAGCAGCAGCAGCAGCAATGAAGGTATGACTTGAGAATATATGTTTAGGTGAGACGAGACCCAGCTTCAAAATCGGACCACAACGCTTAGTGCACGCACTGCTAGTATCCGTTTCAAGCAATACCTAACTAGCTAGCGTAGTGTCAGACATAAAATTATTTATTTAACCGGCATTAAGCGATCGACAACCGGATGATAGCAATGCATTGACGATAAGGTATATATAGTACGCTGTAAGTTAAAAAAATCTCATATATTCAGTAGCGTCTGCAATGTTGCGAAGCTGCCATCAAAACAAGTTGCCCTCTATTATTGCTTATGTCGATATTATTCATGATCTTCATATATTGAACTCTGGTGATGACAATTGTCAAATCTTCGTTTGGAAAAAATCGCTCTTTTCAAAGGCATCTGCCGGAGGAGGCGAGAACAAGTTCGAAAGTGGTTCTCATAACACTCAGGGACAATAATATCTACAGATTATTGGATTGCCGCATATTCGTGCAGTAGGCCTGAATTGTGTTAAGGACCGTTCGTGTACTTCTTTTATTTACTCTTCCATTCAGTAGAGTCGGCCGGTTGAAGAGCTATCTCGGAGGGGTTCCCAGTGTTCGCCCGCCTCTTAGGATACAACCCGTTCGAAGTCAGCCTAGTCGCTTCGATACGACAGAGGCCAAAACAGCAATGGCTGTCTCGAGCATAATATATTTTCTGCGCGCTGGAACCGTTGAGAGGTGCGCATGACGCCGTTAGAGACGGACTCGACGCTGACGCTGATGCTGATGATGACAACAAGATGTGAAGAGTCGAAGATCCAGTAGGCTATGACTTTATTCGGCAATGCAGGCAATAAACAGGGGTGTGTAAAGAAGGTGTCTGCGGGGGGCCCCCATAGGCTGACTGAGGTAGCCCCTTTCGAACAAGCTTCGACTCTTGGGTTACACACGGCGGAGACAAGTCGCTAGCCTGCTAGATGGAACCATCTTGGCCCAGCTGGAGGGGCCTTACACGCTCGGATCATATGTAGATTTGTCCACGATACTGGTACAGAAAGGGTGAAGTGCTATTGTGAACGGACAGGCGATGCAGCTGCAACAAAAGCTTTGGACCAACACGCACTGAAAGCAGCTGTGCCCCCGGCAGAAGGCTCCATAGGCATATATTTATGTCCATTAGGCCATGTTATCACACAGAGATATTGTGTACTATTACAGTTCACCGGTCTGATTCGCCTGAACTCAAGTTCAGCTTGGCGACATCGTCATCGATTTATATGCATGTTACTGTATAATATACCAAAAAAAAAAGCACAACGAAAGGAAAACCGCAAAACTTAAAGTTGATCGTCTCATCTATAAAACTCAGGTACACAACAGAAAATATAACATCATTGACGCAGGACAATAAAGCCTATCGACTGAGAACCATTGAGAAAATCGTAAAAAGCAATTCGGTATACTTTGCCAATTCGAACATTGGGCTGCCTCTCTTATATCGAGAAAAACTACAAAACGTGGCAAAAAAAAACATATACGCAGATTATTCACCGATAAAACTTCACAGAAAATATACGTACGTACGAAAATATACGTAAAAATCGAACGCCATTCGCGTGCCATGATGCCTGGCTCGTCCTGATCTTCGACGCATGGCGATCATACAGTAGCTTCTGTTGTTGTTGTTGCCGTCGCAGCTGTTGTTGATCGGCGTTGATGTTTGCGGGATGAAAAATGGTTGCTTTACGTACCCAATCGGGTTTATCTTCAAGTTTGAACAGTTCGCCGGACAGTGGTTTGTGGCTCGTGACTCGATTCATCTATGCGGCCTATCTAGACCTGATATTGCTTTATAGCAGTCCGTACATTTTATAGCGGGGTGTAATTTTAAGCCGGCCGTTTTGTCCGTATGTCACGTCACAATGCCGATGTTATGTACGTACTATTACCGACAATGTGATGCTACCGACGCGATTGAAGCGCTATTTTCTATCTAAATATGTTGTTCTAGCCAGATTAGATATCAGGACATAATTCACCGTTCACAACTCAGTATACGTTCACAATCGTAGCATACGTATCGTCTTATGTTGGACAACAGATGACCTCTCCTAGACACAAGTCAGGCTAGGAATACTATAAAAGTTTAAATGCACAGGTAGCAAGAAGAGTATAAGAATTGTGCGGTTACCGTCGAATTTCACGTCGTGCGCTCCACCCATTGCGCGTCCGATGCTTTTGGATGGATCGATGCCGCGTTGACTTATTTGGTAGACCCATGTCTGCGTTGAGTCAAGTGCGTACGCATGATCAGTTGTGCGGTCCTTATGCGCCGAACGAAAAGAGCCATTGACTTTCTTAGCGGAGGCAGATGACAATCTCGTATCATTTATTTTCTTTATTTCCCGCTCTTCAATCCTCTCAATGACGAGCGCACGAGCAGCAGCATTCGAAGGAAACAGCTGCACAAGTAGGCCTGACCGCAGGAAGCACCAACGACTTTATGTGGTTGGACCTCAGCTGACTTGAGCAGGCAACTGGGTTCACTTCTCGGTTTATCCAACCCGCGAATCCACGGAAGATGAGCACCAACGTCCGTCAGTCGGGGATGACGGAGGCGTGGGCGGTAACGCGCGGTGGTGGTCAGAGCTAACGCTAAGCAACGCCAGTGGACCAGACCCACGACCCAGGGTTCGAGCACGATCTGTCGGGGACGGTGCGATTAAGCCAGCCCACTAGGTTCATATAGAAGCAGTACGAAGGGCTATGAGGCTGACCGTCTTGCAACCAAACCCACCACGCAGTCGGTAAAGCGACTGGTGGGCGTACATTAAGGCAGAGTGAGGGGGCGAGACCGAGTAAAATAGCAAAGATGAGGCATCGATAGACGACGTGGGTATTTCCGTCCCCTCAGCCTCGATCCGTTCCATGTTGGCAACAGCATCACAGGCTAGTCTACGATGGCAGTGGCCACGCCATCGCCAAAGCCAAAATGCCATCAAGGAAGTAGGAGAGGCTTGCGCCGCTCCCAGCGATACTTCAAAAGGCGCTATGCAGTATCGAGTGGCTGGCTACCGCGAAAGTAGGTGGAAATCAAGAAAGCGCTTGATCGCGATACGTATGACATATGAAGCTGAACTGGGAGCAGCGGCGGATGCTACCATGTCGTTCTATTAGGGATAGTTGTTTGCTTTTGCATCGATTGATTCTCCATCGCGCGGCATAGGACGGCCTGCAAGCTTGCCAACTAGCTGCCAGCGTAAGCGCAGTATCTCTGCGCTGATTTTATTAGCTACCATTTTAGCGATACTTTCTATACATTGTTGACGAAAAGCCTTAACGGTTACAACGATTCGCGAGGCAAGGTGTGTGGAGAAACCGCGATCTTGAGTGAAACGGTTGGATCATTCGTCGTGGCAGATTATTTGAACTATAATCTTTTAAAAGACTCATATTATGTGGTATTGTGCTTTCTACGCGCTTATGTAAAGCGTCCTATGTACGTATGTCGATAGCAAGCAGGAGGTAGGAACGATATAATATCTAATCGCAGGAGAGAAATGTTTGAATCCTATCAAAACCGTTGTTGTTGTTACTGCTGCTGCTGTGTTTCGATATGCTAAAACATTGGGATGAGCGTGTATGAGATGCGTGTCACTGTTAAACCATAACGGAGCTATTTAACAGTAATGTTTCTTGTATTGCTGGTCCATTATGGTTATGAACGGCCAGCCGTGTGTCGCACTGCGACGTTCTGTATTTCACTATACACGCTCTGTATGTAAATGCTGACTAATCGTGATGGTCACCACTATTTTCATGATTATCCCGCTATCGCCGCAGGAGAACGCGATGGGACCTGCTGTTACATCAACGCCATTTATGAACACGTGAATCCTAACGCCTAATGCGGATACTATGGATCTTAAATTTTACTCTAGCTTAGCCGGCCGCTCGGTCTATAGGTCATATACGTTTCTCCGTTTGTTAGCGTGAGATTCGGACTGCCTGGGGTAAGCGAAGAGCAAAAGGCCCTTGACGCTTGCCTGCGCCGACGGGTATGCACAAAGTCGGAGAAAAAAGAACGAAGTGTACTTCTCTGTGTGTGTGTGTCTGTGCGTGCGTGCGTGCATGGGCGTGTATAAGCAAACAGAGAGAGGATGGAGAAACAGCGGAATATCGGCACGAAGCCAAGGAGAAGGACAGTGCCGCTACTCGAATAGATGAATGACGCATTATTTGCTATTGGCGGCGACGCCGCCTGAATAGTGGCAATGCTAGAGTTCTCTGAACGGTAGCTTGATAACGACTAACTGACTATTGTTGGCGTTAGTACAGTCGCGCGCTGGAGGAATCTCTGAAGTCCTCACTCGAGTTAACCAACCTGACGAAGACCAAAAAGGCGAAGCAAGCGTGCATACCGGGCTGACAGGCAAGCAGGCAAGAGAGGTACTCCTGTCTACCTTTTTGCTTCCAGTGCCTTCTGTGCGCTCTCAATCTTGATTCACCCCACTGTGTGTCTGTATATGTGGCTATGAAAAGGTTGTACGAAGGCTGTTACTGTTACCTCAGCTCCTTTGCTTCCCCTTCTCGTGTTGGTTTTCTTTTGGCCGTTCGCTCATTGTAACGTGGTTATGATAGCACCACTACTCTGCGAAGGCGGTATTGCTACAAGAGCAAGCAGTAATGTGCTACGCGCTAGGCTGCTGGGCAATTATCAATTTGCTATTTTTTATAGAGCGTCGTACGCCGTCCGATTCTCCCTGCCTCTCTAGTCCAACCGCCCCTCGCCCATTTTTTCTGAACTCTTCGAGCCTGCAATGCCGCCCATTCCGCAGCCAGGGCTCTGAACACACATCATTGGTAGCTCCTACCCAAACTGGACGGGAACAGTCGTTTTCGTCGTGAGGAGGAGCAGCAACGGAAGCTGAAAAAGAAGAGGTCTCAAGAAGTCGACGGTGGCTTTAAGGGGCAGGCTCAGGCTCAGGCGTAGCATCGACTCGGCCGATGCCGCCACCTCAGCTCTTGTCTGGACACCCACGCGCAGCCGAGGCTTGAGCAGCAGCTGCCATCGCTGCTTCGTACAGCGTCACCTCTCTACCGCACTTCACTTTCACTTCTGTGCCTTTGCTTAATCCCGTGTTTTCATCTCCGGTCTGAAGCGCCAGCGGTGGTGCGGGTGCTCGCGCAACCTAAAAACCAACCAGCCGAGGCCACCGTGCAAGAGTGTACCCCTGAAAGCAGCTCGTCGTCGCAGCCGTCGGCTGCGCGTTGTCACTGGTCTTAACGAGCGTGTTTTTAATAGCCGACTAATGATATCTTCCGCGTCAGCCACCGGGGTTAGTTCGGCACACTCGCATCCAACTAGGTTAACGCAAAGAGGGAAGAACGAAGGAAAGGACCTGCACCTCTGTAACAACTGGAAACGATCGGAGCATCAATCGGCGAGAACCAACAAAAAGGGACTGCTGTCGCCGGCTGTCTACTTGAGCAAATAGCCGGTTCAAAACCAAGATTTGCGCGTCAAAATTGCGTTAACAACGAAATCATTTCCGGCCGAGTGCGCCCACGTAAACTATTTGATTCTATATGTGGTACATTATTTAATTATGTTGCAGTTTGCTTGAAATCTCGAAAAATTTTATAAAACTAAGGAGCGTTAATTGTAAAGTGTGTCATTGATTGGCCAACGTCGATTTATGGTACCCGAATAACTTAATAGAGATGCAATAAGTATGCATAAAACGAAGCGGTTCGACCAATCGCCTTTCCTCCCGAGTGTTTAAGAGACTCCTACTAGGACCGAAACTCGTTTCTCGCTTTCTCTCTCTCATAAAAAAGCACACTTCCTTCTATTCCACTTCTAGTTCGGCTTGGTTCGTACAGACTACTCTCTTCCACCCCGACCTTTCTGATGCCCAAATCCCCTCAGTCTCTCACCCCTCTCTGACCACCACCAACGGTAACTTACGTTTGCTCTGAGTCAGTTCGTATTGCTACTGGTATGTTGCCATTCTGATCTTCTTTGGTAGCGCCCCTTTTGCAGGCTTACCGCCGTTAAGTGAGCGGTCAGCCAGCAGGTTGAAGAAAGCCTTATATTACTTGAATGGCAGAGGGAAGGAAGGGGGATTGGTTGAGGGTGGCCGACAGGGTAATGGTTGCGGCTAAAAAATCTTCTTAGCTGAAGCTCTCTGCCGGCAAAAGAAGACGTGGCAGCAGGCAGTAACATCAGCCCCAGAGACAGACCGCCATCTGCCAACGCCACCGGCGCCTCCGCTTAAATCTTTTCCTCGTAGTGGTCATGGCTCCTCGTGGCCGCCGTCGTGGTCGAGGTGGCTAGTTACCTCGTTTCCGGTGGGTGACTCTTCATCACTCCTCAACTCTTCGCTCGCCGCTCATCCTCTTCAGCGAACAGTTCGGCCGGCCAACGTCGTGAGTGAGGAAAAGTCCCGGAGCCCGTGGGGCGGCTGGCCAAGGCACGAGCTACTGAGTTTGGGGACGTTTTACACTGGAACGCATTTTGTAGCAGCGTAACCACGATCCCCGATGCAGCCGCCACTCACCGCTTATGATTTCCGTGTGCCAGGTCAATGGTGGCTCATTGTAGGAAAGGAAATGCGTACAAAAGAAGTTGCCTGGTTTTTTTTGTACCAGGCGCATAAACCTCTGGAATAATGAAAAAAGATTTGAAGCAAAAAATCAGCAAGACTAAGTGTGCTATTACAATTATTATACGATCGTTAAAATTTTGTTAACTTAACGTTGTCCGATAAGAAATGACTGGTCAGGTTTATTTAAGAGACAAACGACGTTTCAGTGAACCATAACTTAGCTAGCGGGCAGCACTTTTGCCTCATATATTCCTTGTGAGCAAGTCGATGCTGGCACCATTGCGTCTTTCAAGCGTGTTTTACATGAGTGATTCGCGTCATTATCGAACGGATATCGCACTGACCGGAGATCGGCATATTAACCTAGCAGATTTCATGCTCTTCAGTACTTGCGACTAACTGAATTCAATCGAAGTAACTCGTAGGTCCCTTCCTTGAAATGTTTTCATGGGACAGTACCATCTACGAGAGCGCGTTCGATGTACCGCTACAGATTCCGAGATTAATTTTAACGTCAGATGAATTTGCGATTGTCGTAATGGCTGGCCTTTTTCTGATCATCATTAATTGATCGATTTGTTAAACGTTCATGTAAATACGATGAAGTCGGTGGGCTTCGCAGAAGTGCCAAACCTAATATGAAGATTTCAGCAGATAGCAGAGATACTGGCAGAAGTAAATAGAGATCTAATAACGTGTTTCTACTCAAAGAATTCACAGAAGTTCATTTAGTACGTTTCTGCTATCCAAAGCAATAGAAGAATATTGATTCTGCCTAACCTATTTCAAGTAAATTTTATCTATATATTTATTCTTAGAAATACGACGTACGTTATTTTTAAAAACGACGTCGGTTTCTGAAACAAGCGCAGTCATAAGACCCATCGAAGAAGCGCTGACTAAATGAAACATCGACATGATCAAGTGGTGCCTTCAATTGTTCGTTTAGGTTGTAAGCATTCCCTGAAGCAGGGATTTCCTTTCTCGTCTGTGGGTGAGATCCAGTATTTTTGCTCCGCTTCGAAGTATATGGTATATTGCAATTTGCCTCTATCTTAGACGATTGTGAGCCTTTGTAAGCGCGTCTATGCGTATTTATCTGTCTGCGTGTTTATCGTTGTCGGAGTCAGGTCAAGCCCCCTTCACAACGTGGCTTTTATCCGCACCATTTACTCTCGAAGGGTCGCCTCGCTTCGCTCTAGGAGGATTGAGGCCAAAACAGGACGAAGCAACCGGGGCGATAGGTCTATTTGCCCCGCTTACTCGGTTGGCTACAGTGGACGCAATGCCATGGTATGCCATCCCGAAATTAAACCGTGTGGACCTTTCTCTTCCTCTCTCCTCGTTTATTCGAGTTCGACAACGCCCAAAGCAAAAACAGCTATTAGTCGAAGAGGCGTTGGTGCCGACTGGGCGCTTTTCTGTTACACGTACTATCTACACAGACGGACTCGCGCACATGCTCACATGAACCCGTCAACCCATATACGGCAGCTCGGAGCAAACGCTTCACCAGTTGAGACTCAAGGAGCTTGCAACCATGCACTTCTTCTGTCTTTTCTACGCTTATGGTCGTGTAGGTCTCCCGGACATAGAAGCCCACTCTCGTATTTCCCCTTTGTATCCTGTTGGAGTCTCTCGTTCCTGGCTTGTTCACCGGGAAAACTCTCTCATCGGCAGTTCATTTGTCTTCAACACGCCGTTAGCTAGCTAGCAGGACAGCTATACGAGACTCTCCATCTCGCCTTGGATAGGCTTCTGACTCCTTTTTCCTACTCCATTTGACTCCTTGTCTCTTACACGGCTAAAAAAAATACGTTGAGGAATCACTCCTAGCACTTAGTTACTGGTCGGGCTGACTTTATTTTGAGCTGTCTGCTGATTGTGAGCTATGTAACGATTCAGTGCGTCTTCTTTTAATCCCATGTCTAACTCATAAAACTACACATAACAAAATCTGAGATGTGGAACCGGTATCTGTAATAACACCGAACACAAGAATGGTAAAAGGAGATTTTGAGATGTCTTCCTTGTATAGGCTTACTTTTAAATATCACTGGTTTTTTGTTGATTCTTGATGCAGATTGGAAACGCTGCAAGATAGAACTCTAAAAGTACGGACTAAAAGACGGCATGTCGACGGCTGCACGCCTGGTCTCGATTAATACCATATTTATCCATGGGCTTTTTCGGTTTGTTTTCTAATCATATAGATAAGCAAAGCACTCTTTTGATTCGTTTAACTGCTCGCCAAGCGAAACAGGCACCTTTCGATCTGACCGTGCCGATGCTTGATAAAGCACTAGATACCCTTGCGCAAATCCCTGTCTTGCATTACATTACAGACTTATCAGACGTTAGAATACGCCCCCGCAGGCGTGACCACAAAACTCTCGTTGACGCTTGTGCTCACTCTCTCTTTATATTGTTTATGCGGGGACCCATTTTTCGTTCGTCGTATTTTTTCCTTACGTTTTGCACTCGCGCGACTGCGTCGTTTAGGTACTGCCTGTTGCAATCAAATTCACTGTGTACCATTGTTACCTGCGGTTATCTTTTCATAGGACGACATTGCTTATTCATCTTCTCAACGACATTGTTCGATTTTATGCTCTCTCATCACGATAGTGGGAGGTCACTATCAATTGTTGCCTTCTACTAGCTCTCTGCTGCGGCGTCTCCATGCATTCGTCGCCTCTATTGCGCGTGCCTTCCTGTGCATTTGGATCCTTCACCCAGGTTCCTACGTTGTGTTGGCAAATTTCCGTACGAACCTTGTGGCGCTTGTGTACGCTAGCACAATAGACGATAGGTGCGTATCGCAACGAACCAACGCCTAGTTCTACTGCCGTTACCGGTGCTTATCTATATTCGCTAGGGAACTACCTCGCGCTGTCACAGGTATCAGCGTCTCATTAGCAGAAACCTGAACGGCTACGTGAAACCAGACGAACGGTCAATCGTCTGAGTGTCAATGAGTTTTTCGCAGGCGCTATTGAGTCTGTTAATGTCTCAGTAGCGACTCACGGCCACGACGATTTTGTCCTCGACAAGAGGCGACGCGATGTCAACCTTTTCATCCAACCGTCCAATGGGATCGCATTTTCCACGGAGACAACCGAAGACTTGTTCCGCTTCGTCACCGCTATGGAAAACAGTATGATCTAAAAATGTCACTACAAGGCTTGTATGTCTAATTGTCGGCTCAGCATCCGTGCTCGATTGTCGGCTGTAGGTCGAGCCGCTCTTGACGTGTTCCGCAAAGCCATCGATGAACTAAACAACGACGAAGTAACGGCGATGACAGCAAGCTAAAAGAGAGGCCATCACGGCTGAGGCTTTTCTCGGTGTTACATCGCTTTTTCTTTTGTAATAAAGAGGCCAAAAGAAGGCTGGGCAGAAGTAGCCCTTTTCTGTCCTGGTGCATTAAAGCCTGCTGGTGCAAAGTCTTTGAAGTTGCGGCCGGCATAATTGTGCAACTAATTACCCATGTGCTTGTTGTTAATGCTATCTCCTGGTAGTAATGGTGACCAGTCTGGCGTTGGCGGTAAACCCAGCGTGATGCCGCAGAATGGACACGATGGGTGATATCGACGGTGTTTAGCATCGAGCGCGCACGTTTTTCTGCGCGATTACGACAATTCCTATTGTCATTGGAAATTAGCTATGTGCGTGGTGAACACGCAGGTAGTTTCTAAGTCGTCTTTGAGTTTACAGTTTGGGCTGTCGAAGTTCTTCTGGTCACTGTTGCGGCGGGCACGATTACGATCGCTTCTTGCTACTCTTACCGCTGCTGTACTTTTGTTGTTATTGTCGTTGCTACAATCACTCACCTTGTGATTAACGTGCGCACTGGTCCAAAAAGTGTGAAAACCAATTGAAAGACACATGCGCCGCTGGCATCGCTCTGTCTGTCGGCTACCTGTAAATACATATAGTAAAAGGAAGCGATATTTGGATTTTTTTTTTTATTATTGTTAATGTTGTCGTCGTTCGTTCATCGACACGTTAGCGCCAACCAGCCAGGCATTACGCTACCGTAGTTACAACAACAACTCCAAGATCTGCTGTTGCTATTTATCGCGGTTGTCGTCACTCTGTGTTTGTCCTTTTTCTTCGCGCTATTGGCTCGTCGTAGCAGTCACCCGCTTTCCTCTACTACATGATATGAGAAGCAATAGTTTTAACAGTCTCCCGATGCTGCCGCCGCCATTTTGTTCGAGACTGATGCCACTCGATGAACCAATTGTCACGTATGTAATAACATGAAAATTCAGAGTTGTAAGAGACGACATCGCAATTTTACTCATACACGCATTGGAGTTGATACTTTTTGTCTTACAATGATCGCCAGCTCGATCACTGCCTTGTTGTCGTCCCTTTGTTTAGAACACCTACTGCCGCCGTCGTAGCTCTGTGTGATTGTTGAGCTATTGTATTGCATTCAGCAGCATCATGGAAGCCGCTGTCTCGTAGGAAATGACCAAGGTCTATATGTGTGGTCCTTGTTTCAATTGCCCGAGTACTCCACCAGCAACAGGAAGACTTCATATGAAAACTATCCTCCGCTCGCTCACTCTTGTCGCTGCGTACATAATAGAAGCGACAATACCAGCATCAGCGGTAGCAATCAGAAATCCACAATGGCCACTGAAAAGTCTGTCACAGTCAGTCAATGTCGAGAAACACGCTATTACCAACAGTAACTGAACGTTAACTTAACTCGTCACTATCGTCTCACTTACGAGGTGACATAGTTACAATGATACGCTGCTGATGCACAAGGATCAGCCGACTGGTATATAGTCAACAAACGGCGGGGAAAACAATTATGGCTATAGAGCAGCGATGTGAACGACACTAAAACGGGACCATGATCTAGTGCACGTATACTATTTATTTAAAATTTTCACCTGGATAGAAGACAAATACCGATAGCTGTGCTCAACGGAAGCATTTATATGAGGGACTGCTGCCATATGGACCTTTTTGACTTAGGCCTATTTGGACATTTGGACCGACGCACTCGGTTCTGGGAAGAGCCTTTAGAAAATAAGACACGCGATTAACGCACCAACAACCTCGAAAACATCGTATTCTTAGACAACTTTCGCAATAGCCGAATGCGTATTTTGTTATGCTTCAACAATGAACCAGTAAAAAAAATCTGTTGCTAATCTAAGCGCCAGTTGCAGTATTTTTCATTGTGCAAGTCTATATTATCGCTGGGGTTGTTCGGGGGAACAACTAGTACTAGCGCAGCGTGAGATGTTTGTTCTGAACGCTACCGTTTGATCAAATAACTATCACAATCGAACAGTTGGTGACTGGCCACTCCGATCATTGATGAAGTGCGATCTTCGACGAAGACGTGAGGGTCACGACGGAACGAACAGAGCACATTCGATTTCTTATATTAAGGCGCATCAATGGAGCGTAGCGAACAGCCTTTCCGGATTCCTTGCCTTTACTTTGTACACACACGCATATATTCAATTAACTCTTTATTTCTCGTCTTTCTCTCACGTCCGATCGATCACTCTGCACTAGTCTCCCCTTGCTAGCTTTCGTGGCAAGGTGCAACTCACCGCCTATGGGGCAGACTGTCGCCTGACGCCGAGAAATGCTTTCCAAAGAACAATCCACCTGTAAATAAATGAAGATGATGATGAAAACGAGTCGATTCGTTGTGGCACATCAAGCGTCAGCAGCAAATGTGAACGAATTAAGGATCTTTTGGGGCACGAAATCGCGGAAAAATTCCTGTCGTCCCCCTCGTTTGATTGCTAGTTGCATCGCTTAAACGACGCAGGCGTTTCGTGCTATTTGCTGCCGGTAGAACATTATTACTAGTCAGCCACAGCTATGCGACCAGCGTCAACGGTAGCCATCTCAGCGAAAGCACGGGAAGAGTCAACTATCGAAGCGGCTGTAGCTACCGGCTCCGTTCGCAACGGCAACGCTTGGGACAGCGGGTAGTTGCCTGTGGGGCTCGACGACGACGACGTCCAATAGCGGAAACGCCGTGTGAGCCTCAAACATTGACGACGACCAAGATCGGACTTCTAGCTGACCACTAGCGCTATCGATAGTAATAGTAGTAGCACAGTTACCCAAATGGATCCGTTCCCATAGCGGAGCGACACGTCGCGTTTTCCGACAACTGCCTTTTCTCCGACGCATCGACAGTTCTTCAGTAGTCTCGTTCGATGGTCCAATAGCGTTGAACGGGCGTTTCCATCGATCTGTTCGTTTATCCCTCATTTCATATCAGAGTCAGTTTGTCATCCTCCAAAAACTTCGTCCGCAATCCCCAGCCCGTTGCCCCGCTCTCTGTCGGCTGAGCAGACGATCACTTTGCCGACGGCGACGAACCCGTTGCACAAATCAATGCTAATAGCTATTTACAGGTTACCGGAGCTATTCGTTACACCAAGTGGGCGTAATGACTACTGTTGTTGAATGCGCCTACCGCTACTGCCACCTCCACTCCTGAGGCAGCCATCGAGCCTACGTAAGGTTGCTCCGCCCACGAAACTTTTTTTCTACCCTCCCTCACCACAGTAGCAGCAGCACACAAGAACGAGTCCATGGCAGCTAGACCCAGCAGGTAGCTTTGATGTGCTTAAGTTATAGCATCCACAAATAGCGCCCGTCGGTTGGTCGTATACGTTAAATGATGGTAAACCCGTGGAACGCTTACAGCCAACTGATCAAATGGAATGTATGCAAACAGAACTGAAGTTTCGTTTGTCTTTTCAATTTACCATAGGACGGATAAGGTCGGGGGGGGGGGGGAAGGGGTGGTCGTTGACGAGACGACCGCGACCACCCTTCCGTAAGTGTGCACCGTTTAAAGTAAATATTCGACTATCATTTTGGTGCCTTTCATTGACTAGAGAGAACTTGATTAGCGGTAACTTGATGATACAGACAAAATTATTGACCAATTACGATGCAATAAACTCTTCAAGGGTGGCTAGTCAGGCGGTACATATTAGGCTGGAAGAAAATTCTAGACCAATTAAAATAGCCGAAAAGTAATTAGGATGAATAATGAAAAAAAAACGAAAATCTAAATCATTTCAAATTTTCAAATTAATTGTATATGACATTCTATGAAATAAGCTTAGGATTAAATTAATTCTACGAATCTTTGAAATCGAGTTAAGCCGCCTTAGTCTTAAAATGTTTCGTACACCATTTAGGACTATATAAGAAATAAATCTATCAGCTAACGACAAAAGTTTTTCATAGATGATCTATTTAAAGAAAACACTAACTTAACTTTCATGTGCTTTGGCGAACGCTCCAAGCATGCGTATTGAGGAGAAGTTACAAATGCAAAAAAAACTAAGGTATATTTTACGTGAAACTGCGTTTAATTTCTATGTTCTTAATAATGTTGTTAGGAGACAACGAACGGGAGAAGACTCTGCCTGTCAAAGCGCAGTATATAATATACCTAAAATGTATTATGATAACAATAGCTTAGCTAGTTTATAATTCGACTGTTTCAAAACGCGGACCATAGAGCAATAACAATATTTTTGATGACGCAGTTGTCATGCTCGCTCTTTTAATGTAATCATCTTCGGAGCAGGTTCCGATTGCCCCGGGGCCATTGCGCTAAGCCTAGAGCCACGATGGGGTCAAATGGCCACAACGCATCGATCACCCACGGCGTTCTCAACTCGCTCAAACGACGAGTCAGGTGGATTGAAAGGATCCGAAGAAAGACTAAGCCGACAGGGATCAACCAGTAAAGGATCGGCAGGACAGGTCTGAAGGAGATCCAACCACTAGGAACACCGCTACTACTACCGCTGGTGTCTAACCATTCCTTGTCTTTGACCTCTTTTCGTCCTCGCTATTTTGTCGTGTCCTGCCACGCTAACCCCAGTTAGTGTTGAATCACCTGTTTTGCCCCGTCCCCTTCAATTCCGTATTCATATAAACACATAAGATATCTTCAAACGAAAACTTGTCTACAATTCACTGTCGCTCCTTGTAGACAGTTCAGAAAAATGAGAAGAGGACAAGGACAATGAGAAAGAAATCCATTCATTTGCTGGCGCTTCTTCAACTGGTGCTTATTATGGTGTCTCTATTTAATCAGGGAGAAGCTGTCACGAGGTTGATAAATACCAATACCAGTACCGTAAAAGCCACTGCTGTTGTATAAGCGTGATCTTTTTCTGTAGATCTTGTTTCGATTGTAGTCCGCCAGAAACAGCGGCGATCCTTTAACGCCATCATCCATGTCCGACCTGGCAAAGCGATTACGCCAAGCGAAGCAAATGCGCTATGTACCGCGATTGGTTCGACGTTGCGGTTGATGCGGCCGAATCAAACGAAGCAGTAAACTCGAAAGCTGGGAGGCGTAGTAGCACGCATGAACAACAAGCAATTGATGACTTGAACTGCCGCTAACCTTAGACGAAATAACGTATGCATCCTACCTCGTTTATCGCGTCGCTTAGACGGGAAGAACAGCACAGGGTCGATGGCTCGAGCTTCCGAAGATTGAAGAGCGTCCTCCCACAAGGGAAAGGTATAGGGAGACAATTTGTTCTTTCTCTGCCAGGCCATCAGAACGCAAAGCAATGAAAAATCTTTCGCCTCGTGGGTGATGGGGTTAACCACTTGATGCGCCGTTAGAGGTGGTCGCTGTCGCTGACGGTCGTCTTGCCGCACTGTAAAACTGCCCACACCCAGGCATTTCCAACGGGGAACCAAGATATTCTGCCAAACAACCCGATTCGGCACAACGGAGACAGGCAATTAAAGGTAGCCATAGCGGCGAAGGCGTTTAATGTTTTCATGTATTTACAGACACAGTAACAAACATTCACACAGGCGTCGTTCTCTTGTTCCATAGAGGAAGTGTAGATATCGCCAGTGGAATGACGCGTGATCAAGCGTGTCGGCATCCGCTCAGTCGTGTCAAACGACCAAAGACTTGTACTGCGCGACACTATATCGACGCTATAGCGGACAATAACGACAAGAACAACAAACTATCCGCGCAAATTTAAGAAGGCTGCGACGAGGCAGACTGCGAGGAGCCCGCAACAAGCAGCCCGAACTCTCTGCGTTGGGTTATATCTACTGATTGGAAGGCCACCGACGAACGCTATTCTTCGAGTGGCGTCCGCGCGACGCTAGACCCGGGGAACCGTTTATGCGGCACAGGTTCAGTACTGGCTTACGCAAGGGTGGTCCCAAAACGCAGGAGTTCGACGCGTAATCCAATAAGGCGGACATCCAGCTGACTAGTCAAAGCCTAAAGGAGTAGCGGGCAGAATTGTCTCTCCACAAATACTGCAAGTGGATTCAGGTTTAAATCAATCAACGGACGAAATTAGGTATCCTATAGATATCTCTCGTAGGACCAGAAAGCTCAGTAAATGGGTTTGGTTTACCTGACTATTTTTAGGCCAACTTAGTCAAGTTGAAAGCAATAAAAACACTCTATAGGCTGAAACAACTCGAAGTAAACTAAGATCATAAATCAGTCAGATCCGACGCATAAAGGAAACATAATTTGAGCCTGGTATCAATCAGACGAGAAAGGTCGCTTCAGAAACCTAGGATGTTACCCTGAGCCAACATTTGGGTAGCAATTGTGAATCGAAATCTAGAGTAACGTTAATGACTCGGTAATGATGATCTTCACTAATGTACTCACCATACATTTTTTCGTATAAATATTATTTATTCACTGGATATTATATTTATATGTCGATGATATTCTCTCTCGGTTTCAGAACAAAATGTCGTTAGAACATCATACCGGTTCGCATCTCCAAAAGGGTGAGTAATACAAGCCAATGTTTAATATGCTTTTATAGGTTCTGACCTTTTACTCTGATGCGTACATCATAAACAAGAACATACTTCCTTTTGAGAAGGGGCACGGGAGACGAGGGGGGGTAATACTGAACTAGTCGTCTGTTTACATTTTTTTCTTTTTGCTTGAAATGACGACTTTTTCCATTATTTTTAATTTATAGGTGAGGATATAAACGTAACCAATTTATAGTAGTTCGACACGAATTTATATGTTTGTTCAGAAGTAAGCCATCATTAATCTTCTGGTATTAATCACCGTTTTAACAGAGGGATATTTTGCGAAAATTTTTAACCGAAAAAACTACATCCCGTATGTCAAAACGGACAAATGAACATTTGAAAAAAATAGATATTACGAAAAGTCTTCGATCTGTAAATATGAATCTTGTTATCATTAAAGTGAGAAAGAAAACTTTACCTTTTTGATAAGTTACAGACAATTATACTACGCACCTTTAGGTAAAGTTCTACTCCTGACCATATAATAAATAATTTTACTAGATAATATCCCGGATATCCGACTGCGCATGACATATCTGCGCTCTACCACAAGAACTATATAAAGAAATATTGTTTCCAAACAGACGCTAAGCTAGAGCCTTCCCCGTTCCGCTAACTCCCTCTATCGATTGAAATAATTTTTTCGCTTGAGATCAACTAGACATCTATTAGACGTTAGGCTGCACGAGCTCCGCCTTCTAGTTATATGTATATGTCATTATGTTCACTTTGCTCTTACGGCACAAGTCGGATCTTTTCTCACACAGAGTCTTTTAAAGTTGACCCTGTGCCTACGGTTGCAATGGCGTCCTCCCAATATACTACACAGACTTCATTCATTCTGCCTTCGTACATATCTGTCACCCAGCGTGTTGCTCCCAAATAAGGCGAGTCATTTGACTATACCATGTTTATATTTTTAGCTTTAATGTTTCTTCAAGTTCCCCTGCGCATCACAAGCGATTACCATCCCAGGCGCTCGCTAAACCAAACGACCAACATTATGTACACAAATAAGCAGAAATTAGGTTTGGCTGTCTATGCGATTTCACCCGTCCCATAGCCCCGTTTTTCTCTGGGTAAATAAACTTTTCTGTGAACCTGGCGTGCTGTTACGGTGAAAAAAGCCTGAAGCTTTTCTAGCTTGCGTAAAAGCACACAATTACTCTTCAAAGCTTCATTCTCAAGGCGTACAAACATACAATGAAGTAAAGCACCAACTATAAGAGACGCTGGTGCTCTTTAGAGTGTAGAGTACATTGAAGGTGTACAGTATACATATGTAAGCACTACCCAACGGAACCGCAATGTCTATACGGGTTCCAAAATACAACAGAGCCGGACAGCCCCCAATCGTGCAGAGAAACAGAGTACGATATTGGCAAGCTTTGGGCCTCGAAAGTAGGGGCACAGTTGGCTCATGACGGACAGCCGCCCATAGCAGCGGAAACCGCGCAGTCAGCGCCGTCTGCACCCGGGGGCAAAAACACTGAGAACTAAAAACACTTTTAATTAGCGTCAATATCCATCTCCCGGGCAAACCTGAGGGGTCTTGACGTTCGCCCTTCTTCAGCACTGGACAAGAGCTAGGTTAGAGTAGCCGAACAGAGAAGCATGTGAGGGCTACCGTTGACTCTGGCGTTTCTGATGTCCCCTACCTCACTCTCGCTAGCAGCCTGCTCACGGTCGAGGTTTCTCATGCCAGACTTCACCCACCCTCTGGTACTGGATAGGCAAGACGCTCCCTCCCCCCCACCTCCACCTCTGTCCCTATATCCCTTACCGTTTCTCCTTTTCTTCTCTTGGTCAGCAACATTTTAAGGGTAAGGATGATACTGCAGAGACCCGCTAGCTGTTTTAGTAATCAGCAGTACGATGCTCTTTGGTGCGTCGTAGAAACTGGGGAAACACATTATAAAATTACTGGTCCAGTCGCCGCTATACAGTTGCGGTACGCGCTAACCTCAGTGGCTGCTGCTACTTCATCACAGAATGAGTGGGGTGTTCTCTCCGGTGATGGGTGGTCATCTAGTGGCCAAGCGCCACTCGCTGATGGCCTGTCTGTATGCCCCCGACTTGTCGATGTACTCGTCGCGTTTTCTGACGCGAGCGTTCTTTAGCAATCCCCACATAGCAGTGAGGCGAGTACGATAGATGAACGGACGATGGACATACAATGGACACATCTAGCATGCACAAGGGTGAAAAAATCGTACGGCTGGGGAATAGGGAGTTACCGAAACCTGGCTGCTGGTAAAGTGGACCCCTTGAACAGCGACGGACATCATTACCAGCCCAATGCGGGCGCCACTTACTTTTTAATTATACCGGCCGACAAAGCGGCTATACGTCAGAAAAGATGCAGTAACAATAATATATATTGTTAATACACATATATATATATATATTCATGTGAGTGGTACGGAAAACAAGTTCGTTTGTGTACGCAACTTGATGGCAAGGTACTTCTACTAGGATTTATGGACTTAAGATAGTTACGCGCCCCGCTTGGTAACAGATAACAGTCGACGGAATGATATGCGCGTTTGGGCGTAGGCACACCAACTGTTTTTGTCTAACTCCTTGCGGTCTGGAGCGATAAATTGATACTGGGTAGTGCAATTGTTTCGAAAGGCCAGTTAAAAATTTGGCTTAATATAGTCTTCACGCGTAAATCCATCGATGTGGCTTCACCACTGAAAGTGGCAAAGCCCTTGCCGATTATCATGAATGAATACTACACGAATATTGATATAATTTTCGTTAAAAATTGCATACGATCTTACATCGATGAAGGCCTATTTGACAGTCTGAGAGGCTTCATTTTGCGTCTGTTAAAATAGACAAAAAGTAAATAAAATATAATAAAAGGCGAATAAAAGCTGAATGCTCTTAAACTGTCAAGTGATATTTGTTGAACATGTCACAATATGTATATATACAGTATTAGGTAATAATAGATCACTTGGGCCGAGCTCATTTATACCGTTCTTTACATATAGCTCGGTAAATTGTGTAAGAACATGTTAGTAAAAAAAAAAATAAGCGCTCGAGAGGTTTGGCTATTAATACCTTGCAACTGCAATTAGAAACGACCCATTAACACTAGTGGCATCATTGTTATGTGTCATAATTATTTTTATGATCGTACCTGTACTTTTGAGGTAGATTCAATGCAGACATTATGCGTTATGCTGTTCTGAGATATTTAGCCGTATGTAGGCCTTTTAACGATGAAGAAGCCTATCCGCAATGTCTTTTCTTGTTCTATATTTAAACAATACGTTTTTTTCCATAAATTAACAAACAACAAAAAAGTGCTAAAAAAAAAAACTCTTCCTTGTCTTGAAAAGCATTCCGATTCAAAAATGGGAACGAATTTAAGCTATGACAGTTTAAAGGCATATTACGAAGGTAAACTTTCTCACTAGTTATTAACACTATCATTTATGCGTGCCAATTGTTTCAGGCGGGGATACCAGCTCGCTATCGTACATGGCACACAAGGGCATGCTGCAACCAAAGCAGGAAAAGGGTTTGGGAGGCCCTGCGAGTCCGTTGGGTCCTAACCAGGTAGGCCAGAGTGCGCCATTGGCCTCCAGCCCACACTGCATCTCTCCACTTAGCCTTAGTCCATCCCAGGGAACGTTAACCCCTTCCAGCCAAACTCCAAATAGTGAACACCTCCAGTCGACTCGGGTTCCCCAATCTTCCTTCCGGTCGCAGTGGCCTCACCATACTCCAGGTAAGAAAAACGATGTACGAAATGAGCGCTATGTTAAATACGTCACAAACATACTATCCCAGTGGTGGCTGAGGCGATAGCTAGGCCAGTGTCACAAGCTGGTTTGGCGTAAGTCGCTTACTCGGACCTGGACACGCGCCCGAAAGTTTTTCAGAAGAAAGCTTTGCTAGATGGATAGATGAATGGAAATAGAGAAACTATTACAAACAACGCCGGAAGGACACACGTAGGCTGCGCGATTGCAAGGCTAAACGCGCACACCTTATGGCTTGCCGCAACAGCGTTCAAAGGACGCCAGAACCGGGAAGCCAACCCTCCAAGTTGAGCGCATTTCTTTAGACCTTAGGTCGCATAGGTGAAAAAAGCGGTACATCTTGTTTCTAAAGCGACACATCTTTGATAAATCATGACTGGCTTGTGGGTTTAAATAACGCAACCGGGAATAAATAAGCAAAAAACATTAGTTGACTCCGTATATGAAGAAAAGGTAAGTCAGGGATGAGCTAGGGAGACATTTTTTTTAAACAGAACACAAAAATCATCCTATTAAGCGAACAGTTCCTAACGCAGACGTGCTCTTCTTACCACTGTGAAAACCTGCTAGCGCTAGTGTTAATATCAAGCGTAGCACTGCCGGTTAAGCTGAAAACTTAATACATTTTCAACTAATTGCGCTGAATAATTCGTTAAAAGGTAGCCTTCCATATTAAATTTAAAAAAAAAGCCTTTCCTCTAGTCGCGTTCAATGGCTGACGGATTTTGTCCTGGACCCGAGTTCAAGATAGTTACATGCCCTACTCATTAAAGTTTTATTTAGCGTAAACCTTTGGATCTTTGTCAGAAGCTTACTTAACATCATTGTTATCTAATGCCTTCACTATATGAAACAAACATATGTAGCTCTTTTTTTTTTTTTTTTTATATATACTATGTTGTCTATACACTAAGCACGTGAGCTGTGAGATGGTGCCACATGTATAAAAACCTGGGAAATATGCATTTCCTAATCGACAGTGCAGAAATCTCGTCGGACGACTCGCTACATCTATCTTTAATGTACCCTATATTATTCTAACATGATTTAAGTATCTAATAATATTGTATGTTTTTTTGTATTAAATGAGAATTTATAATGTGATGGTCTAGTGACTGCGAGCGCGTGAGCGCTGTTGTCAATCTCAATTATTCTTTCTCTCATACATCAATGGTACTCACGACCACTGATGAAACTAGATTGAATAATCTATGTAGTTGTACATGTTTGCTATGTGATAACTCTCACAGCAAGAATCACTTCTTACATTACGAGGAGTGAGATTGAGTAGTGTAACTGATAGACATTTGCACCGCTGTTTCATTCGTAGATTCAGTGTTAGGAAGAATCTTTTTTGTCATAAAAAATATGCGAACGATAACTATAGGCCCAGAAAATTTCTTATGAGATATTATATGAGGAAATGTTGACTACGTTGCGCGCTGAACTGAATGTGTTTTGTCTGATCAATTTAATAGGGTTTTTTTTAACGCACTACTCTATATTATTTCGTCTTTCTGTATACTGGGCAACTCAGCCAAGCGCACGGAAAAAATCTACACCGCATTTTACATAGGATCATCTTTTATCAAATTTATTGTAGATAAAATGGAGCAAGTTGCTTCCTGTTATGGAAATCATACAGCAGTAATTTCACTGACATACTCACAACACCATTACGAGTGCATCGAACTTCAAATGAAGCCTAAAGTTATCCTGCGAGTGGGTTATGAGAGAAGAGCGAAATTTTTAAGGTTTTCAGCATTGCGTTAAAACGGAGGTCGTACCTACACAGCATAGTCTTAATAATTATGCGATATAGTATGCTTACTGAATATTACCGACTCATCAAAAGCTAAGTATATTTGCTTACCAGAACTAAATCTATATTTTCCGCCGTTTCTTCTGAAGGAACGTTGCTCCACAAATACCGCTGAATGATTCGCCGCTGTATAGTTCTAGTATTGCTCACCGGTAATTTCTGCAATGCGTCCACGATGCCCATTCTATGCGTCTTACAACTTTTCCTCCTGACTGACGTGTTCAGATTTTTAAAAAGGATTTAATTATTTAGTTTGGGAAATTTAGACACATGAACTAATAGCAGTACTAACAACTATAGTTGACGTCGCTCAAGAGCGCCAGTTGCGGTTGAGATACGGCTTTACAAATGGACTCATTGGTGGCTTGTTGCGCTGAAGGGAAGGCTTAACAAGTGGCTGATTTGACCGTCATTTCTTCACTACCACAACTTCGTTTTGTGTAAGAAGCGACTTTGCTAATGCTGGCACTACTTTCGTTTCGTTGATTGCCTGTAAATAGGTACCATTTCTGCTTGCGGCTTGTTCGTAGGCGTGAAAAAAAAATTTAATAGTAACCAGAATTATGCGGTAGCCGGTAAAGTTAGTAATATCTGGCACTCTCTTTTTTAGTCTTTTTATATTGAACAATAAGCATAGAACGAAGTGCGCGTGCACAAGGGAAATTGTAGTCACTGTAGCATTCTTAATAACAATAAAAATGTTAGTAAAATCTTTGTGTGTGTGTGTGTGTGAGTGTGTGTGTGTGTGTGTGTGCGTGCGTATGCAAAACGTTTCTTCGTCGCACTGGACTGACTTAGAGGTTAAATTAGACTTTGAGGTAGACAGACCGATAGTCATTGAAGAAAAAGGGCTCAATTTAAATTAGTGAAAATGGTAATTGCGACGAATACTACAGATACTTTTGATATTTAAATGTTAGAACGAAATGTTCGGTTGTTTCCCGATGTAGCAAGTTTTCGTTTCAAATAACGGTAATGGTTCTATAAGGGAGTCGGATAAAAATGGCTTTTTATATATATTATATTTAAAGATGATTCGCATATATATGTATATATTTTTCTGGGAGACTATATGCATCTTTTGGTAGTATAAGTGCAATATTAATCCATTTATTATTTATAAAAAGAAAAAAACTAGATTTTACTTATAAAAAAAGCATTTATACCTCATAAATATGGTTTTGAGTAGAATATACAGAGTGGGATCTTAGTGGTCTAGTAATTCGCTAGCGTTCCGGTCTTTTCGTAACGATCTTAACCTAGTAGTTGGCTAAATGAAACTTGTAGGTTACCCAATGGATGACAAAAAAAATTGCAAAAATCGTTTGGACGAATCTGAATTTCCGAAAAATCGAAATTTAAAAAAAGTTAAAAATCGTAGCTCATGATAATAATAATAATAATAATAATAATAATAATAATAAAAATAGTTGTTCTTATTGTCATTATACTCCTGATCCGATTCTACTCATTTTTCGAACACAACATTTGCTTTGCTTTGTTTTGCACAACATTGCAGATGTTTGTTGTTCGATGTCCCTATTCAGCTTGCTTACTTGTGGCTATCTTTTGTTTTTTATATAC
>NW_019214863.1:0-47692 GCF_002532875.2 Varroa jacobsoni
GGCATTTGGATAATACAGACAAAATAGGATGACGAAACAATGAAGCAGTCACAGCCTTAGCTAAGGAAGACGTTAAGGTATTTTAACTAATTGCTTGCATAACAAAAAGTCACAGCGAATGAATCCAGTAAGTTTCGATAGACACTTGCTAACTTGGTCAATTTTACAATAATGATTTTTGAGAAAATGATTGTTGTATGCTTCTTCAATCTGCGGTCAGGCGCATCTAATCAAATCGTAGAGGTGACCTGGTTAATATAAATTTAACAATACTTTATGTATATCTCATTTAGGTATTAATAGCTAATAAAGAAGTAAAAGCACTTAAAGACATTACGAAGTGAAACTATACATCGATGGTCAATATTTTTAGTTCCCTTTGTTGGAAGGGCTGTGAAACTATTTATGGACAAATAAACATTCATCAGTCATTCTTTTTTTGGCCTTCCTAGTATAATTTGACTTAATACTATAGCGTAATAATAGTTAACGTTTGCACTCCGGTCAGCCACCTGTTCAATTTATATAGTTCCATATAACTTTTCGTAGATCGGCCTTGTCTGCACGACCAACGTGTGTTAGAATAAATCCTAGCAGGCCAGATAACGTTATCGACCTCCACATCTCCATAGATCCATATACATGCACACACGCATTTCGCGTTATACGTCCGCCGTAATAAGGTGGCAGATGCTCATCAATGCAGCGGCGACCGCAAAGACAGTTTCCCAGCCAGGAGATGATCTTGTCTAGCGTAGCATAAATACCCTCTTACACTGATTTCATCCTACGTTTGTTTTACTACTCGCTCTACATAAAAACGAGTCAGTCGCCCTTAGGGCAAGTTGGCCTCTACCATCATTGAGACGGCCGTGTTAAGTTATGGCCCACTCAACTAGGCCACTGTTATGTATTGTAGGTAGGAAATGCGGCATAGGATGCCGCAGTCGGCGGGATAAAGCTTACTATAGTCGGAGCCGCATGACTTCGTTAGTGATGCCACCATGAAAGCAGCTGCTGCTGTAGGGTCTATGGCAGCTGCAGCCGAGGGCGGGCGCACAGCTCCCGCGGGAAATGTTAAATTACGAGCAAACACACATCTCCCCAAAAAATAGTGGAGTGCTGCCGCCGGTTGCCGCCCAGGACTGTGAGCCGACTGAGACCCGTCTGGCCAAGAGTCAAGAGCTGCTTGGAGCTTGTGGCAAGAACGAACAGCTCGGATCGTTACAAAATAATCGACGCCTTCATCCGACTGCTCGGTCAATATCTGTACACCAGATGTACATGTAGATATAGATGGGACAAAAGAAAACACAATTTAATAGATGTACGTAGAGGGAAACCTTGGTGTACAACGCGGAGTACAGCATCTGATGTGGTCGATATAAAGCGTCGGCAACAACATTTGTATCACAAACTGCACGCGTGCACGTCCTAATCTGAAATGGTCTCTCTGCTTATTACTCTACTTCATTACATGGTAGGAAAGGTGGGGGAAGAAAGCTGCAATAACTCGATATGAATTGTCTTCGTAGATACTCTGGCGCAGAATAGAATGTAGCTTCGTTCTTGTCCAAGCAAATCCAAAATACGTTCCAGTGAACAGACGTGTATTCAGATAGGAAATCGTTAAGTGTGACAGAGATGTACCGGCAGTCAAGGCCTATCTGTTCCTTGTTTTAACGCTTAACAACACAGACACTTCAAGCTACAATTCCTTATCTAGTCCCATCTCATGTTCTTAACCAGTGGAAAATAGTACGATTTCCATTTAGAAAATACAACATTGTTTTCGCTGATACCTAACATATTTCGGCGAAAAAATAACGTAGATGCCCGGCACACGAGTGGCTAAACTCCTTGATATATTCCTAAAGCGAAATTCGTGTCGATCGACGATCTGGTCCGTTTCTTCTATTGAAATGCATTCGTATACAACCGATTTTGAACTTTAATACTGCTCTAATATTTTCCGAACGAAGACATTCATTGAACCTAAAAAGGCTAATCCGACCTTGTTTCTTGGTTTCGGTACCGTGAGTTCCTAAATAAGCCTCGATGAATTTCAGAATCTTCAACCTTCCAGTCTTTGCACTGCAGCTTCGGTATATTTATCATCCAATACAGTTATGCAATAGATAGAGGCGTTAAATAATTGTCTACACTAACTTAAGTTGCTTTTTCTTGCATAAGTGGTACGCATAACTACAGCTTTTTTTGCGCACAAAGGAAAAACGGTGTCCCAGCAGGAAATGGTATAACTAACATGAAATAAGTCGTTATAAGTACTTTCAATGATTCTTGCAGCATTTCAAGCTAGAAAAAACAACTCATCAGCGAAACCAATGATTCCATTTACCTTACACTTCTTTGTTTTTTTTTATGTCTACGTTAGGCTTAGTGCGTTGTTGTCGACATCGTAAGTGTTGCATGCGGAACTAATTGGCAACTGCATGTAAGGGACCCAATAAGTTAATCCGATTTCGGTTTGATGGCTACTCAATACTTAAATGAGTTTTCCTTAACGGCTTATATGAGCTAATTTAAGGAGGGCAACTTGAAAGTACGTTTGTCATTGCGGAACTTTCTCAAAAACTATTCTGATTGATGATGTACATTTCTTGCCATTAGGAGTTCTAAAATGCAATGGCAAAGGCTTTAAATTGCAAATAATCATCGCTAACTTAACGCACAGAATGCTATTTCAACATCAGGTTACGATCGATGAACGACGAAATTACGATCATGGAATTCTCGAGAGACCGACGCAGGAATTTTCGCAGATCTTTTTTTTGGGTTTTGCCGTCAACAATACGGTGCCTTGCGGGAGATTTGGCATAACACGCGGCGCACTGGATCCTTAAAAAAACAAGGATTGGTTAGTTATAGTTTGTATCTGTACCTCTTTTTGCTCATTTTCCGAATAGTTGGTATTACTTGACTCATGATACTCTTAATATAGGCCAACAAAGCGGGTTTTTATATTTTTACACATGCCATATGTGATTCTATGATATGTTAGTTTCTGAAGTGGCTCCTCGATTTTACGACTTCCGCGCCACCTGTCCGCGATTTAAGACGTTCCCACTATAAAAGACTACCGCATTCGTCTGGAGTCCTATTAGCCCGAAAAAAACTAGATTCATAGGGGCAAAGTGACGAGATTCTTCTTCAAATCTTTGGTTTCGCATCCCAAGTGAAGGCACACTGATAGTTTAGCTAACGAATATTTGTTCATGTTTTGCAGGTTTATTTATAGTAATATATCAGCAGATTTTCCTAATGATGAGCCATGCTCTGGATCACTGTATGTGTAGGCTACGGATAACCCCCATCAAAGTTTACGTTTAACACGAAATCCATACAAATATGAATACATTTTCCGTAAGCGCAGGAAATATTTAGAACTGAAACTTCTGAAACTGTCCAAAAATGCAGGAATGAAAAATATAAGTGTGTCTTGTGGGCGGTCAAAACTGTCGCATCTGCTCACTTGCATGACTTCTCATGGTAACTTATGTGAGAGGAATATTTCAAAATATATCGTTTAGTTAAATCACAAAGCCGTAATAATAAAATATCAAACGCTGTGGCCCAAATAACTTTGCTTCCAACCCAAATGACTATTTCCATTAGTACATCTCAGTGTTCTTACCTCATCTGTCTTTGAGTTCCATCTAAACAAACGGTAACGTGGGTGATACATCTTTGATGGACCCCTTTGATGAAAGAATTTATTCAAGGGCTTAATGCCATGTGGTATTCGAACGAATAAAACCGGCGCAAGTTCCCCAATTCGTTTCTTCGAAATCTTTTTTGTAACATTTTCGAATATGAATTATCTCTGGGAGACATTGTCGCACTGCCACGACTTTATATTTGTGCAATTTTTTTTTTTTTCTTACCAAAAACCGTTTCGTATTGCGTAAACGAGATATCTGGGGCGCAATAAGTCATCATAAACGCTTGACACATGCCGTCAAAGAGACAAGACGATGATGACAACAGGCTCATGTTATTGTGGAGTTCCAAGACTTTATGCTTTTTTTTTTCAGCAGACCAACTTGTCCTACGCTCGCAATTTTTTTTATCTGCCGGAATTTTTTTCCTGATGATATTGAGTGTTTCAACCATATAACGGTAGATAGACTTGTCATTGCTCAACAAGACGATAGTTGATATAGTTACATCGTATTAGAATATCGTACCATGCGGCCTACAGTTGCGCTGCGGGCGCCAGAGTTTAATACTTTGTTAGGTCAGTCTCCTGCCGCTTTTGGCGCTAACATATCAGTGCTTCTCGAAGTATTATCAAAACCAACCAAGGCATCGCCCGATTTATAACGCCCTGGCTGCTGCTGCCGCCTAGAATATTGGTGCCATTAACGGTAAATAAATACGACCAAGGAAATTTTTCCTGTCGTATACGCAATCTCCCAACAAGCAAACGACCGTCTGGCCATTATTATTGTTATGCATTACTATTTTCTAAAAAAGAAGCGATATAGGAGAAGATCAGGTAAATACTCCCTAAGGAAATATACAGGTTCTTTTCTGAGAGGGCTAAAAGCTAATGCATTACATAAAGCTGATTTCACTACTAAGGTATCCGTCTAATACTGTGTGACTCTCACTCACTAAACCGTGAACCCTATGCTCAGGTGTTTGTATATATAGATACATTGTCATATCATTCATATATATAGATATATATATATATATATATATATATATATATATATATATGAATGATATGGCAATGTAACAAATAATAATAATAATAAAGATAACTTGCTAAAATCTTCAAGCGAAAAGGACCTATTATACTTTTTCCAAATTTAGACGTTAAGTGCAGATGAGATAAGGCAGGCTTCCGTTATTTGTGTCGTTTTTCAATGAATAACCTTGATTAGATAGCAGTAAAATCAAATGAAATTATCGTAGAAAGCTAATTTTGCCAAATGCTGCGAACGCCTGCCCAACACACTGGCATTCAAACCACGGTCGTAGGCCATAAACTAAGGACATAACTACACATAAGGCCGTGCTGATTTTCTTCCTGATTTAGCGCGCCCTGAACAAGAAGTTTAAGATGACAGGCGGGCAAGAGCCAAATGTTAATTCGTAACACCCACAACATTGACGACGGCATTCGCAGATGCGAGCGCATGGCTTTGTGAAAGAACAGAGAACATTCTTTGGTGTGCAAGACGAAATCGCTGACCTTTACCCAGATGCCCAAAAATGGATCAAACCCTTGGTGTTTGGGTACCTTATAAACCCAACCGTCGGAACAGAGCACATGGCAGTGCTGTCAACTTCGAAAGAAAAGTAGATCTGTGCACTTTACACATAGTGGTAATCGTGAATGCAAGGTGTATTTTTAAAATAGCAGAAAAATGAGTTATGGATTCAGATAGGGAGAGCCTCCTAGAGCTACGTTTATCCAAGGAGCAAGGTCAAAAAGGGACCAAAGCATATTTATTGGAAAGTGTAATTAAGCCATAAAGTCCGATATGTAGCCTCATAACCATAGTGAAAATGCTAGTGACATATTTTTTTTTAAATAGGCCCCATAGAAACATTTAAATAAGGTAACCGATTTTCGTGCTTGCCGTCTTCATGTTTGATCTCAGAAACATAGATACTTGCGTAGGTCACGGTCGTACGCTATCCTTGGCTTATACTTTCATTACGTCACATTAGCGCAAGTACTTGTTTTTGCGTTACGAGCATTTCTGTTGACATATATATATATATTTTTAGTCTCAAATTATTTTTATTTTACTTCAGTCCTTAGAAAGCTAGCAGCAATTCAACCAGACTTTACTACACTATGCAGCAAGGTCAGCTTTAAATTCTAATTCGATTCTGTTACGGTTTTCTTTATCTAAGGACTATGTTTAAGAAGGAAATGATATACGTATCGAAAGCATCGAAAACATCAACGATGAAGATCAATAACGTTCGTGTTAACCGTAAAATATATGTGAGTAATATATCATAACATCAAGAATGACCATTTATTCGTACATCATTCGAGTTGAAGCATCCAGGGATTTAGAAGTTTAGGAAGCTTGAAAGTTTACAGACGGTTTACGATAGTTTTAGTGTTGCAAATTTCCAAGCGAGGGCGCTGATATATATCATAATTCTTTCCGCTTCTATTACATGCGGAAATAGGTGCACCCAGACCAGGAACTAAGGCAGGTTTACCTTATATCTCCACTGATAGAATAACGAAGTGTCTCAGCGATGATAGGTTTTCTACGCGTTTTTTGCTAGACAAGGTCGAGTTTCGGGTCCTGTTACTTCTTGAATGTTTGTATGCACTTACTGTGGTACGCTAATGCCCGTCGAACCTATAGTAACGTCCGAAGAAAAGATCTTCTTTATACTATTACATATTCGGGTTCCTCAACGCCTAAGTGGTCTAGATGATGGTATAACTTCGCTTAAGTAGACAACTTTATAGGTCCGTTGTGAATCGTAACGCAGCCTCTCACTTCTGTCTGGGAGTAGTCCTACTTGCAAAGGCAAAATAGTGTTGAAACGTCAAACCTGCTTATTTAGATATTTGAACGGGTTATGCGGGTGGGTGCTATTTTAATAATGTAAATTTCGGCAGTAAAGAAAAGTATTGATCACACTTTGATCGGCTATTGATATTATACGGCTATAAGTATTGATTTACCTAGTAGCAGTTACATGTTTGCCATAGCGCTGCTTCGTTGCACTATTACAAAAATATGCTTGGAGCGTGAATAGTCAAAGGATAAGTATTTAAAAATAATTACTAAAATGTGCGTTTTTTTTTTGTATAGTATCGTGTTAATGTACACGTGTCCCGTAGAGCTAGAGTATGTACTGGAATCCTATAATGATGTTGTTACTAAGTGTGTTTGGTCTAGTTGCTAACTATAATAAACATCAAGAGTTTAAAGCTTTATATGAGAACTTATTCTTCGTTTACGTTTTTCTCGTTCCGTTGTTAGAGTAAACCACTCAAATGCTGATGGATTAATCGAGTATAGCCTCTTTAGGCCTACGTGGCTTAATACATCGAAAACAAGTGTTTCAAACAGTGACCGAATACCCTGGTACAATTTTTCCACGAACCTTAAGACTTCTTTACTACCCACCTACGTCAGGTACACGCGTATGCATAGAGATACGAACTTCACAGAACTAAGGACGTCAACGTACAATATTAGATACGTTCTTAAAGGATTCAAAAGATCTCATTGCCATTTATTTGTTTCTTACTTGAACCAAAGAAGAAAACAAAGAGTCTGATCTCGCCGGTAGGGCTGCTAGAGTTCGGTTAAAAATCGCCGATCTTGCTCATATAGAGAAGTAAAGAAGCATGTTTAGCATATGCGATCGAGGCACGATTCGGACACGTATTACCCTAGATCCATTCTGCAGGTTTTTAAGTGAATACTCTGAATTATTTCCTGCCTGCTGCGCATACTGCCAGCCACCATGGATCCTGCTCTCACTACGTACATGAAGAAGTTCCCTTTAATGAAGGGCACAACACTATAGTGGATATATTAGAATCGGAACAGCTTGTGAGAGGAGTTGAGGCGAAGAAACCTCCTATGCGAAACGAGTGCGGTCCCCTTCAGAAAGCGAGCAAAGAAGCAGGAGCAATTTTCATATCCATGATCCCTAGGGAAACATTTCAGCTGTCGCGGCCAGGCGGTTGTGTACAACTATTCGCGAGAAAAAACTAGCGGCCGTTGGCTAGCTTGGAGAACGCTTCTATAGACGTTCGAAAGGGTGCAATTTGTTTGCCATATCGCTGCGATTTCGATGGTATCGGCTTACTAGCGACAAAGGCGAAAAGTCTGCGGCTTTTACTAGCTCTATTGCTAACTGAAAATTTTGGGCCTATAAAAGGGACAGTAGTAGCAAGATTATGATATCATTGTGATATTATGAACCCTCTTCTTTCAAAGCGCACACCGTACACACAAATCGTACTCATGTTTTAATTGTTTGTTTTACTCGCTGGCCTTTTTTAGGGAGCTTAAGGCATGTAGTTCGCATACGATCAGCGCTAGCAGACTCTGAGCTTATCGTATGAGGGTCCGGTATACGACTGAACCTCCACAGTTGGGTTTGATTTCACCTAGACCGCTATCATTCAATTTTCAGTTCCATATTAAGATTTCATTCCGAATTAGTTCAGACAGTCATTCAACAGTGTTACGCGTTGATGAGAAGGAGTGGCTAGCGCCATCAAATCATCTGGTCCGGGCTCATCCTAGTCAGGTTTTTCACCTCACTAGACGGGCGAGTTCCCTACACAAGAGAATACCCCGCTGTTCATCTCCTAAACTTTACCCGAAGGCATTACCTAAAACGCCCCTTATATATTTTAGACGCATCTTGATCAGACAATATTTTTCTTCAAAGACCTCCCCCTCATTTCCAACCCTTGCGCGACCGAGGTACGTAGTTACACAGTTTCGCATTCCGTCACCAGAGAACGCAGCATGTCTACGTTTCTGAAATGCATCTTGAATTGAACAAGCGCCACCAGCGCGTGAAGAATTGAGTCTTCCGTCCGATCTACGCATAGCACAAAGCTGCCCGAAGAAGCCTGGCTTATCGTATGAAGGTAACTTTAAGGAACTCAATGGCTTATAAGCATCTTCGTTAGGTAATAGGTTAGTTTTCCTCCAGGTCGTGTAATCCAGACTTCAATATTAGGGATGCTGCGTTCGCGGTGAGTCTGGGTATAGGATACTATTCATTGTGCCATACGCCAATAATTTTTCCCTCGGCATTTTCTGCCTAGTTACACTTTAATATTCGTTTTTTTCCTCTATCTTTAAATTTGAAGGTGTGAGAAACCCTAACAGTGCCAGCGATTCCTCGACCACCATTTTGAGACTTGTACTTTTTCTCTCTCTAGGTCTGCGAATGTTCAGCAGAATACTGGCTATTTCTGCAAGTACTTTGATCGTCACAGCCTCTATTATATGGTATACTCCTAACATTGAGCGATCTAGCTGCATTCTAAAGTATATTACCGTTTAGCTGGGCTAGTCCTTTTATTATATAGGATATTTCTTCCTGTCTTCCTGCCAGTGAGTAATATGGCTTCCGACTGTGTAGCAGCCAATGATCACCCATGCTTTTCAATTCATATCGCTATTCCTGTGAACGTTTGATTCGTTATACTCTGCAGTTCTTCTGATGTTTTTGCCCTTATATTGACAGCAATGTTATCCGCGTAGGCAATACTTTATACTTTCAGGGAGAGATCTTTTAAACGTAAAAACCTGTTATACGCCATGATCCGCCTTCCTTTCAAGCAAGTAAGCACCCTTTGTTCAAGCAAGTAAGCACCGTGCGTCAGGAGAGGTTGTTAAAAGCATTTTCAACATCTAAAAGAATTTTTAGGAATAGCTCTTTTGAGTCTGTTATGGAAACCCTTATTTTTTCAGCTCTTTTGAGGACTTCATCGATTGCAAGTAATACAGATTTATGTTTCGTAAATTAATTTTTCTGACACGAGGCCTCCTCTACAGCGAAATGGCGACCTGGACGCCCTTTACAAGTGTTCCCCGTAGATATATAGGCGTATGACACATTTTTTAAAAAAACACCGTCTCTTTTCCTTTCTCTTAGGGAACAGGGCCAACTAGGGAAATGCGTGGCCACTACATTTATAGTGTCCGGTAATTCCTTGAAAAGCGTCCTTTTGACTATGGCTAGGATTCTACCTGGACCAAAAACCTTGCCTGTCTTAATTCATTCTTGTGTAACGGGTGGGTTGTTTTTACTCGGATTTTGGTTGTCAAACTCCGTCCTATCTAAGAGATAACGCAATGAGAATAAGGAATTAATCACCGTCTTCTTCATTTTCAAGTCAGACTATCTTTTCGTTTCGGTTTATTTTTCCACTGATGAGTGTGATCTACAGGCCTTCCTATATTTCGTTTAAAAACATCTTCCAATAAATCGACTTATCCGAATTAATCTCCCTTTCAAGCATCTTTTTTTTTTTGGCTTGTATTCTCAGATTTGTATGTAGTATTCTTGTGTTTGCTCAGAATCTCACACGATTGCTTTCATTGCGCCATAGTGTAATCTTCTAACTTTACCCATAAATTTCAGTTTTTTCATTTTGTTATCATTATATATATTCTCGGTGCAAATATCTTACTATAAGTCTCTACCAGGTATCAATGTAAATCCTTCCCATTTTGTGGAGCGTCGTATTTCTGTACCCAGCGATTTATGGCTACCAATATTTCTTCCCTTCCCAGATTTGCCAGGCTCGCAGCAGATGCCGTTACCCTATTTACGTGTCGGGAATAAAACTATAAAAATCTACGGCGTTGTCATCACACTTAGGTTTTGTTCTTTTTCAAGCACCTTCCAAATGCCTATATTGTATACTTGGACTAATTCATTGGCCTTACCTTTTAAAGGCATAGATACTTTTTTATTTTTTTTGCCAAGTTATTTACCTTACTAACAAGCTTTCATAGTTTAGATATAACATTGAAAAAATATATATTTTTTAAAAGCCGATTTTAAACGTCGATATGGTACAACCAACCTGAGCAAATCATGTCAGGTACAAAGTTGCTTGACAGTCTGTAAACGAAATGCTACTTAGGAAAACCTCTTACCTAGGTAGTATTTCGTCTATTTATCTATGCCTACCTAATACTGACATACTGAATATACATCCACTATTTAATTCTAGCTTAATGAAGTGTTCCAGATCGGTTGTGAACAATCGAAAGCTAATGAGAACGCCAGATCCTTCAGTGACGGTATATTGTCACCACGAAATAATTCACTGTTAATTTATGGCAATAAGGAGACATATTAGCTATCGTCGAAGTAATAGGCTAGCTAAATGTATGAAATAGAACGAAAATGCAATATTGTGAGTGCCGTTATCCGTGTTTCGTATCAAAGCTGACACTTAATATAATGACTCGGGGTAAATACGACGACTAAGAAATTCACGGATCAATATAAGGCATTAATTAAGACTGTTTTAAGGGTTCGAAACCTTACGGTGCGGTTTATTTAGATAGCATGCTTTAAGGTAGAAACGCATGTTTTAGTTGCTATGCTACAAATGCTGCTATGTTCTTAGCAGTCATAGGCGGATAAACAGCCCACCGGCCTTATCAGTCAATAAATGAATCAAAAGAAACGCTTCAGTCTTTCATTTGAATAACCAGATATCGGCACTAAGGCAGTCCAGATATGAACAGCAGGATAGGGTCAGGCACAGGCAAAAATGGAAAACGAAGCGGTGCCTGTCTCATTCTTCGTATGAACTATACATCTATAGATCTAAAAGCCATTGTGCACGCGATTAGTCCTTAGAGCGGCAGTTGCAACTGAGGATCATCGCACAATCTTTTGGCACTCAATGCGCCAACATAGCCATGGCGTAGTAGGCTTCTAACTTTCACACTAACGGTGGTCGCAAATGCTGGTCACTCGTAGAGGCGCCGTACCCGTATTCTGTCGTGCACTGCGTATAGCAGCATGCATCATTTCTGTTTCCTTGCACAGCTCTTCTCTGGCACGCCGTTACCACTGTTTACCTCGAGTGCAAGAGCTCCATCGTCACAGAGGAACTTATCATATCTCATCATAGCCACAGAGCATAGGTAGAGTTTCCTTCCAGGCTAGAACAAGTAACACTTAGAAAACTGAGCTATTCAGCGTTCCGGAACCGCTATCGGCATCGACGACAGCTGGATAGGAGTCGCATCTTATCTATGTGTGCTGTTGGTAGGCTATATATAATACTGGTCGAAAGCAGGTATTAGTTAGTCGACCGACAGACAGAAAACGCGTAAGAGATAAATACGAAGTAATAGTTAGAACTTAGCGTAACTAGTGACCGTGAGATGCCGAAGTTATTGCATTATGCTGCTGCTCCTGCTTTGTGGAAATGGTACCTTTTGCCAGGAATTTGTCGGGGACAGCATTGACACTACCGAAACTCGATATTCTAACGTCGAAGTCATAGGTACTAACCGACCGTACCCAGGCAACCAAAGCATCTACTCGGATAGCGTCACGGGTTATCGAGCCTCGGGTGTTGGAAGTTAACGATAATACAGTAAACGACATTAAATCGAGGTTTCTGTCCAGTCTATTGCCATACCTTTCCGCTTACTGCCACTTCGACGAATCTATAGACCGCCATCGTCGTTTATGCGTGTTCTTTTACTGGCTTTATAATTAAGCTAGTCTGTGTCTGATTTCGTCCACAGCGAATCTAATAGTCCGTTCCCCGCATGATGCCGGAGTTGCAGTGTCTTGCCATTTCCCAGAGTGCTTAAAGTTTATGTTTTTACTCTTTTATATAACCTGCCTACATGCTACCTACCGTTGCCTCAAGATTTGTTCTTCTTGCATCTGATGTCCTATAAAGCCTGCCGTAGTAAATCCTCTTCGTTAGCAAATGCATTCAGCTTTCGCTTGTGTGACTTTTTCGTTTTAGCAGTACTTATGCGATCTCATCGGTGCGCCCGAGCGCTCTGGCTGCGATGTTTCCTCACAGCCTATTTTAAAGCTTGTCATTGCTTCAATTAATCGTCAAGTCCCTAACACGAAAACGTAACCTTATGCTAGAATCATTTTCATTTAGTAACATCGTTGGTTTAGTAAATAACATAAATCTGCCTGTGTTAGCGCGAGCAACCTTCAGTCCATTGATAGAGCCCTCCTTTCTTTAGTCTAATGCCTTGTCTTTTATGTACTATCTGCTCGCGTATCTTTCGCTGCCTCCGCTGTTAGTCCTACAATAGCTGCCAGCAGCGCTAGCAAGACCACCTTCTAGCAACAGCGGGCAATGTCATATGCACTCTTCACTTAAAGACCACTTGTCAGAAGACTCGTGTGTGGGAGTTGTCTGTCAACAGTGTCTCAAGCACCGTGGACCTCACGTCTTCTCGCTAGAAGCCCCCAGAACAATGCTCCCTTTCCGCGCGTTTCAACTCTCTACGGCCATGTACCGTTCTTGGTGTAGGGCCCACTACAAAAAAGAATAAGCTGACGCCTGTTGGCTTATTTTCAAGGAAAAAATCGCGGCATGCACTCGACTGCTAAGGCAGCCAAACTGTTTGCGAAGTGAAAACACTCTCTGAGCCTTTGCTGCTGCTGTTGTTACACGATGTTCGTCTGATGCGGCGATAAACAGGAACTTCGAAACGGATGAAAAACACTGTTGTCATGTTGTTTGAGACAAAACAAGGCTAGAGTTGATGATGGACAGCCATTTTCTATGCATTGGGAACTGGTCCTCTGATTTCTGAAAAACGTGTGCAATACGCGCCATGAGCTAGTTTTTTTTTTTTTTTTTTTATATATTTATAATGTTTGACGTTTGTGTACGTTGGTGTCATGTCGAATCAAACGGCTAAATCGGTTGCTGGTGAAACGCTTAATCAATTGACCTTGTACGGCGACTACATTAAAGGAAAGGCTATGGTGAGACCGCTTTCAGCCCTATTGAGAGGTGTTATGAACCCTCATAAGCAGCAGGCACTGCAACAGTATCCAGGCGTGAGGATTCTGAATATCTTAGAAAATTACAGAAGTGTATTCAAACATCTATTTTTAAGTTCGGTTGGAATCATAATTATCGCCCCTCTGCCAACTTCTTGCTATCGTTACTTTTTTTTCATTATTATTATGCCGTTTTGGGCAAGCGCAGGCCACCTGCATTAATTAAACGTCCTAGAGTAGAAAGCGTGCGAGCTACCACCGCAGTTTATACGTGCCTTAACGGGTTTGTAGCACTCACACCCATTATAAGAAATCATAGAACGAGATCATTCTCTAAAGTCGTTTTCCTTTTTGCAATTACACTACCTTATTTCTTTTTACTGAAGCAAATTGCACTGTTATTACGCAATCTTAGGAGGCGAGCACGATAGAGTATTGTGCCAGATAAGGGGAAAAAAGGAACCGAATTAGAGCCCTATCTTCGGGAAGGCTCTTTCTTATAAATCGAAGGACAATTAGATGGGCGTTCGCTCGTTGAGGAAGTTCACAGTTGGCTCCACACTTACCTGATGCCGTTTTCGGTGGAAGCGAGGAAGGTTTCATGACAAAGAGCCTAAAATGGGAGCTGGATCAAGCTATAGCAGGCGAGCTAAGGGCAGGGCCATCCAACTAATAGAAGGCCCACTCTACAATAGTTAGTCTATTGGTAATGTCTCTACAGATATTTAAACATCATATTGTAATCTTACTTTAATCTAAAAGACGTACACGGATAACGTGTGGAGGTATCGTATGTACAGCAAACAGAGGTTTGTGACACTGAAGATAAGTTTTACGCTAATGGACTTTATTTACTATCATCCAAGTTATTACATTATTATCGATTAGAAAACGTTAATTATCGATTTGCACCAGACCCCTATAAACTAAATGGCATGTTTACATAACTGTACATATCTTGAACAGATGATGTAATGGGAGGCAACAGATATTTGCCTTCGAAGCGAAAAAAGGAAGACCAAGTTGTGCTTCCTGTCCAAACCCGTGATAATGTAATTACCGTAGGTAATGAGCAATCTTTAATAAATTATTGATTCGTTAGCTCAATGACTCACCTGCTGTAAGCGCCGGTGTATTATATACGCTTAACCGTTGTCACAGTAATCTTTGGAAATTTTTGTTAAGAGACATTTTGAGAGATGTTCTGGAGGCAAACTGAGTTCTTGGGTTGACGAATACACTATGAATAATATGAAAGACCAGCAATGAAAAAGGCCCATTTAATCTGTGCTGCGAACGATTAAGTGCAGTCATTGCTAGGTAAACAAAAGGCCGCTTTGCTATTATGTAAAAATCTGGCCGCTCTGACCGTTTATTTCAGCCGCACGAAGCAAATAATGATTCTTCACATACAAAATTAATTTAATTTCAATGTACTTAGCTATGACTACGTCCTTAAACGATGCTTACAAATCTCATTAGTTACTAGGATTTCAAAAGATACCAGAGGCAGCGAAACACATATAGCCTTCTCGCATTTTCAGTGTAGAGCCTCTAAATTGAAAAGGTTCGTAAAAATCAGTTCTGCCTTCGTCATGGCCACACCGCATTGACTGCGTTGAGGCCAAAGAGAGTAATAGGCGAAACGGGAAATTAGGCCACTCGATATACTGGGTTATCTGAATAACGTAACATTGTCCTTGGTGCAAGGCCATTGCTGAGAATTGAGAAGAGATTAAAAAAATCAATCAAGAGGAAATTCATTTCAATTAAAGCAAAGGTCTGCGTCTAAGGCTAGAAGTCCGACAACTACGGCAGAAACGGTAAACAACTTAACTGATACGATATCCATTTAATGATGCTAATCTCTGTTCAGTTAATTGATTGAAATGTGGAGAAAAATAAAGTAAGTATTTTTATAATTAATTTTTAGTAGGTAATATGGTTTTACATTGATTGTATTAAAAAAAATGCGAAAAATAGTTTTTGGCTAACAATACTAATAATAAATAATGATAATAATATTAATAACAATACTTTTTCCCATGAGTATTACCAACCCATACCCCGATTCGCGGCGTACTGCCCAACTTGCATCATTTTCGCTTTATCGAGTCATGATTTTGCAATATGTTGTCTTAGGGAAGCTTTTGATTTCGGCTCTGAAGCGATCTGGAATAGCCTTTCCCTAACCTACCTATCGAATTTAAGAGACTTTTGCCCTAGACCACGATCATTGTGAATTTAGTGGTAGAAACGCACAGCGTTCAATATACGTAATAATATCAATGCAACATTATATGCTTCCAGCAAAGTTTCAGTGATGCCCTTGCAAAACAAACGTATTACGATTAATATATCCATGTATAGTAACGCCAGAATTTTTCTTTAATAAAATTTATAACAAAACCAATAAAGTCGTTCCAAAACAGAATTCCATAAAGCCTATAAATAAATGTATTCTTTGCCTATAAACAACTACCATAGGTACACCAAATTCAAACAGAAGTGCAAAAAGCATCAATTTAATTTCCCTAGACGACTCGAGGTACAGTACTTGCTGCAATTATAAATCTGCCCTAATACATCTATGTTGGGGGATCACTGTCCGAATTCAAGGGATCGATATGCTATTTTACCTTTCGACTGCTTTGACATTATGCTTTTCATAGCGCCTGTTTGCTTTTCGTGCTATGAAATCGTATAGTTGTCATCCATCCGATCGTAGCAGAAACGCCAGACGGACAACTGATATATAGCTTTAGAATACTCGAACTTCGCAACACGCGTATTGGTGTTTTTGTGTGCAAGTGTGTTGGTCGCTTTTATAAACACTCTTCGATCTTCCATTGATCGTGAGTCTTTTTTTCGTCCAAGTGATCGGTGTAAGTGTAACAAGGTGACATGCATGAAGTTCCGCTGCGATAGGTAAATTCAACCCACACGTGATCCGACTTGTATGAAAGAAAACCGGCTGGTCTAGGAAACACAAGATCGCTTAACGAAACTGGCATCAGTCGAGCAAGTGATGCTTGAGAAGTTAGGGAAATGTCTTTCCCGGGGCTGACATTTATTTACGCTGAGTGTGGCTCGTGTTAAAATCATATTTTTAGTATCTAAAGGAAAACGACGGGGCGAAGCCGGTCAGTGTTATTAAAATACGCCAAACGGAATGTCCTTCAATAAGCAGATTTTAGACAAATGCTTAAATCAAAGGATATATTTGGTTTTCAGCTTGGCTGAACTTTGACACTATAGATTCTTGAAGAAATAAAGCAGAAATAAACGAGTCGCGTCAAGCGGTTCATCATTCGTTTGTATTCATAGGCTAGAGTGAGGCATCCGACCCCCAAGCACTGGTACAGTGCAGAGATCCGTTCGTTATGGTTGGTTGGCAGCACCAGCCAGTCTGTTATGGATTTTGCACCGGCAATTTATATGGGAGTTTACGGGCTCCTTTTGCAAATATTGTATCACGCACGCGACAGGCAGTTTATCGCTACGAGTAAAAAACGGGACACCTTGATCTTGGGACGCTCGTTGCCACAGGGCCTTGAGGATTGGGAGACACACTACGGCACTTACCGAGCACCTGGCCGTGGGGCCGCACCCGATGAAGGGATTATTTAGACGACGGTGACTGTGAAACAGGGTGTCTTACTACGACAACCTAGTCGATAAGCCCGCAAGCAGACCAGAGGCGCTCTATACAGATTTTCTAGTTCGCCTTCGTATGTTGAATAACTAACGTTGAGAGTACTGAATAGAAATCAAATAGCTAAAAGTATAGCTTGTAACCTTGAAGCTGTGTTGTTTTTTGTTATTTCCTGAAGTAGGTATTCATTATATGTGGTTACATATCCCTGGTCCTCCCCCCCCCCCCCCCCCATATAAAATAATAGTGTTTCTGTTGATTTTCCTTCGCTTGTGAAAGTATTAAGCTACCGTCAAACCAAAAAGCCACAATAAGACTAGTATAAATTGGTTTTGCATTGAGCACATTTTACACCATGTACATTCGTATATCAGGATCTGTCGCCTTGGAAAAATTGTGCGCTTAATAGATGAAGCTATTATGAAAGCACTCTTATTTACACAAAAGGGGATATGTGGTACATATATCAAGCATTGCATACCAAATATTATATAGAATTAATTAGAAATTTCAGATATTAATATTAGCAAACTTTGTCAAAAATCATACGGGGGAAAAATTTCGTGCAATTTGTATTAACGGATTTTTCTCTGGTCAAATTTCGGAAAACGCATCTATCGGAGCAGTCAACTTTGTTTTTGCACTTTGTCGAACTTTTATTGAACAAGAAAAAGAGCTAAATAACTATTTTTTTTTTCCGCAACAGGTTCAGGTGTCTCAAAGCCAGATTCTTAAATAAAGATCGAAAGCAAGTGACGTTTTATAAAATTCAGTTGTTATATGGGCCACAGCATTTTGAGTGTATATAAAACCGCTGTCGATGCTAATTTTATAAATTAAAGAGAATAAAGTAGCCTAAAAGCTTAAGTTATATATGTCGAGCTGAACTAAGGCATTTTAGTTTCTCTAAAAGATATTTTGGTACAATACATTTCTTGAGTAGGACAATATTGTCCACATATGCAGGACATTGCGGGTGGATCAGACTTTAACATGGATAATAATTCGTACGAGAATCATGCATAATTATATATGCATAGTTAGGTTTCAGTCCAGTCAGATTAGCTCTGGAGAGCGGTGTGTTTTTCTTTCGTCACCAATAAAAATTTTTTTTATTATCGTTTATGTTTTTCCTTACAAAGAATGACCGTCGCCTGAACCGAGGGGAAAAATCACACGGAAATTATAGTATTTTTAGTAAAGCAATTCCTAAATCTGACTCGTTGCGAAGCCCTCGAAATAATTTACCTCAAAACAATATTTGGCTGTCATTGAAAGAAAACAATACAGCATAAAAATATGCACCCATCAATCTGCTTGTGGGATTGAACCCGGCCTTTCCAAGCGATTGCACACCACACAATGGCATTTCTAGCAGTGTGTCCTAAATGTCCTTCACAGATTGACCTTTTATTGGTTTGGATGTAAAACGTCTCATGATTGGTATGCCTTTACTTTTAAGGCTAGAACATAACAGCAGTATATGGAGATACGACAGCTTTTACAGCATCCATAGCAACAAGGTTTGCCATAACTGATAACAAAATGCTGTTTACTGGAAAGAGAAAAACGTCTCTAACGCATGTCTCTTTCGAAGGCGGTCTCACCTTGCCATTGGTTGATCTATAAGAAGCCCTGGCAGAAGGACATCATTTGACGTTACTGCGAAGAACGTGCTTTCCTTGACGAAGACGATTGGAAATATGCACTAAGCAGGCAAAAAGAAGTCAGTATCTAGTAATGTAATAATCAGACTTTGCTTTACGCCTGTTGCAAGTAAGCGAAGCAACCAAGGCAGACTCGTTGTTGATTGGCCCGCCTTGAAAGCAGTTTAGCTGTTACGATACCGCGTCTGGCATCGAATACACAAGTATATATCAGATTGTTTGTATATACAATAGTTCAGCCTGAGTTACTCCGAGGACGGCTGATGACGCGCACACGTACGTAAGCATAGGAGGGCATGCTTTGCTGCTAACTCCTCTCCGGACATGCTATAGACGTACCTCGAGCATTTTCGCATTGTCATCACAACTGCAAACAGACCAAATATCGTCAGTATATTGTCTCTTTTATACTACATAATAAACGATCACATTTACAAACGCATCATACAAACGCATTCTTCGAGAGAAAATAATTCAGTAGGGGGGCAAAGGTGAATTTTCTCTCTCGTTTAATCAAAAATCTACTGTAATCTATTCCCTTTGATTATAAACGTTTGATCTGAACACCTACAGTCACCACATAAATACAGGGTAGGAAACAAAAGCGACTTTAGCGAACAAAGCAGTATCGAAGCAGGCTTACTTTCGTTAACTTAACTTTCAGCCGATCTTTTTTCGACCTTCCCCGATTGTCCAAGCCGCCACAACTGATATCAAAATCTACGCAGATACGTCACTTGATGATCTACGTTTTTCAAAACATAGTACCGTATCTTTGTCGATTCTACGACAAAATAGGTTATGGCCTATTTGAAACGAACTGGAAGAATCAATTCTTGAACTAAACTTGATGAACACGAGCCGTAGCAACACCCTTCGACGGCCGGCTACAACATAGACCCATTTCGTGCCGGGGTCCTTTGTTTTCGATTGCTTCAGCAGATGGTCTCTCACAGAAAGCATACGCAGTGACTCCAATTTGGAATGAACCCTCTACATCTATCAGCGTATATGTGCTGTATAATATTTTTTCCCTCATAGGCGAGGAGTGTGGACATTATAATCCTCACAGGAGAGCTCTCAGCTGGACTCGAGGAACCTCATTCCTGTCCGTTTGAAATTTAATTTCGTTTCCGATAGTGTATTGTGTTCTGCAAACAGCGTAAAGAATAGCCTAATAGAATTTAAATTGGGCCCGTAAGCCGACCAACCGAGAACAATATGGGCTAATATCAGGGATTCGGAAGATTCCCCTATAGAACTTACCAGTTTTACTAACGGAGAGTATGAAGACCAGATAGGGAGATGAGCTAAGGGTTAATATCTGTATGGCAGCAGTCGAAACCTTTCGTCGCCTTCGACACGGGACAGCTCGTTTAGGAAAATTTGAACTAGCCAGGGTAGCCGCGCCAGCAGCGTCAAAACGAGACTGAGCTGAATCGATCCCAAATAGAATACATAATTATCCATGAAGGCTCTCTTCTACCAGAAAGTCATGATTTCGGTATATGCGCCCCCTGAGCTCCATCTGTTTGGGCGGCCCACGGTTATCTCTCACTAAAGCGAGCTCGTATTCAATGTCGAATAGACAAATAGCCGTGAAATTAATAAAAACCGTGGAACAGCTTAAATATAATCATAATAGCTTACTGTGTAGAAAAAAATCCTCACTGACGTCGTCAAGCTTACACGCCGAAATATTCGTAATTTATGTATAGAACTGGTTGCTGTTAATGATCCTTTTAACGCCGTAATTTCACCGTCATTCCTACGCACAGACGAAGGTGTAGTTTGTTCGGTACTTTTGCGTTGCATTAGCGCGTCGTTCCATCGATCGTTGGACGCGGCATAGGTGAAATATGAACAGGTTACAAAGTGGACCAAAAAACAGCGATATATTGGTACTATCAAGCTCGTTTCCGATACTGAGGTCAGTTACTAAAGACTTCTCGCTTTTTGAATATGCGATGTGGAAGCCAGCGCGCTAAGACGTTGGCGCTGTGTCGTAAGCACGGGCTTCTTCAGCCCTTTATTTTAGGTTTCTATTTTTGAAGTCGATCGTTCCCATTGCAAAGACGACAATTCACATATGGCAAATTAGCTTATGAAAAACCTACGATTAGAGCAGGGTACGAAAGGTCGATTAGAGCAGGTCGAAAAGGCCAGACCCTTACACACACGCAATTTAATTCTGTTATTTTTATTAAGCCAAATTGACGTTTACGAGTTCACAGTTGATTTGGACCAACAGCATTTTGATGATATGATATAAGCTGCTGCTATAAGCCGACAGGTTCTAGTGCAGAGTTACATCACAGACCACGTGGTCATCTTACTACGATGAGTGAACAGACGTGCTAAACGGGTAAACATGGCTTGACTTGAGGCACTCTATTATGAACATGAACGTTTTTAACAGATAGAACTTTCGGGATGCATAAAACTCTCGCAATTACATGTAGTTGTAAAAACGTTCGTACATGTAAAAATTTGTCTAGATATACCATTTTTAAGTGTTCTTAAATTCTCTCTGTGTATTTTGCCATTCGCGTCATTGTATCATGTTCTATTTTGTCGACAAATACCCGCATGCAGTAAATGTCTACTCAATCTAAGCATATGCATGTGCAGGTAGATATGACCTCACGACTAGGTCGGTATATGGCGAATTACTGCTTCGAGGCTCTCCGTAACTTGGAAAGCCTCGAACCTGGACGGTCCCTGTTCTACAGTTATTTAGCCTAACAGAGCCTTTCGTCCGAAACTGTGTTCTCATTGTATCAAATAGACGGTTGCCTCTAGAACGGAATAAATGTGTTTATTTCGAAACTTGAACCCTACGTCCCTAACATAAGGCACCTGTAGTTGAATCATTCAACGACAAGCTTATCTAATAATAAATACTATGCTTAGAGATGTGGGTACTTAGCAAATAGCACTTGTTCCGCTTGTTCCAGCAGTTTCACCGCTGCTGGGTACGGTGACCGAATCATGTCTTACGCGAAGTCGAGTATTTGCAAAGGCACGTTTAGGCCATTTTGCTGCACGCAGACGCTATAGTCATCTTGCAATGGAGCGTTTCGGTGTCCAGTGTCGTCTTCCGAAGTCAGCGTCGGACCACGGACCCGGTAGTCCATTACCGTTTCGTCCTGCTGTTCCATAGGCTTGTTTGTTTGTTCGTCTGCTTGTCCTCGGTCGTCTTTTTTTGCTGTTTATGTGATTGGAATCGAGAGGAAAGATTGCATTTCCATATCTCTACATCCACACATGCGATGTGTATAATAGAGACGAATGCGTCGTAATGCTACACGTCTGCAAAGAACAAAGAAAACGATTCTTGGAAGAACAGACGCCATCATTTAGCAGCATCCCAATGGAGTACGATACAGATACCATAAAGTCGGCTACATGGCGGACTAGCGACAGAAAATTGACAGGCTAGGGGTGCAATCGTACATGACAAGATGAGTACGCCATTGCTGAGACAGGACTATACGTTTTATGTGAAGCACGTACAGCAGTGACATCGAGCTTGTCAAGCTGGTGTCTGATATCAGAACAAAATTTCTCTTCTCTCTTTCGGCCTTTTTGATGGTATCTATGTGGCCGCTATTAACCAAAACAGCAGATCGAATGCTCACTATTCATCGTTTTAAAACTATCTGGAAATAAAGGTTAGTAACTTGATCAAGCAACTTCTCGACCTAAAGATTAATTTGTAAATCATCGTTATAAGGTAATATGCAGTTAATCGAAGGCAACTGAAGATGAGTATTTATAAGGAAGATGCGTTTATGACTACTTGAGAGAAAACTACCTTAAATAAACGAGCCATACACAATAGTATTCCAACTTGCTCTAAAGAATCAGTGCGCCTGATAACATCATACTAAAAAATTAGACAGGGAACTGCCACAAATTACGTTTTTTTACTTTAGAACGATTCCGCCGTGAGCCACCTGACGCTTAAGATGAACCCGTGCAAGATTACACTTTAACTAATGTAAGCCAACGAATAAGCATAGCTCCCAGTTTAAATGCAGCTTCATTATATTAAAAGGAGAACTTGAATAGTAGGGCTGCGGAATGTGTGACGCAACCTATCAAGGTCTCATTGAGATTAGCTCTTTGGATCTACAACCCTCTTTATGTGAGTTTTATTAAAATGTTTAAAACATTCCAATTACGAGGCAAGAACGTGCGCAAATCAGTGCAAATACATGAGGAAACAAACACGATCCTTTACAATGAAACTCCGCTGTTCTCCTAAGGACAGAAACTGCATCGCCCCCCCCTGAACAGTTGTTGAAAGTACCCTCAAATACTTCGCATCGTAGCGATTGGGCCAGACAACCAAAAGCCATAAGATGAGTCATCGATGCAATTTATTACTAATATATACTATTTTTAACATATGGTTGCTTAAATGAAAGCGCCGTGGCAAGTATCTTTTAATTCGTTGCTATTTAGGTGTAGTCAACGAAGTGGTTTTGAAATCAGTTGTTTTTAACATAAAGTTGTACCTTCGTTTGGCCTTAGGATTGGGCCAATTATCAGTACGAAGGCATTTGAGGTTTGAGGTCGGCGAAGTCAGGTCTGCGGACAACTTAGGCATTGGAACGGAGTGTGTGGTTGATGGTGCACGCGGTATACTTCGAGTCGCCGACGTTAAAATGTCAGGGCAACATGGCGGAGGCGGTGATTCGGTCGCTGAAACCCCAGTAGCCCCAGAAAGTGGAGTATACCCTCCGGAGGAGCCATCAAGTAAGGATGAAGGCGTGAAGGATGTTAGGCAGAAAGAGGATCAAGCGATTTCAACGGCCATAGAGAACAGACGGGTTCAGCGCATCTCATCTGACTTGCGCGGAGTAGTCAGATGGTGAGTTGGCTGGGTGTTCCGTGTTTTTGACTCCGTTTGAAATTATCTTGACTAGGCTAACTGTTGTGTTCGGCCATTAATTGTGAAATTGGCTCTTACTGGCGAGTGATTCTTCATTAATTGTCATTTAATAACTGAGTTATTTTAGGAAAAAGCGTAGAATTTCTATTCACTTGCATTTGAAATAAGTAGTCGCAGAGAGCCGAAAGCCAACCCATGAACGTGGCAATTTCATGATTGTTGACGCCATAATGCACTGTCACTTTGTTTAGTCATAGGATTTGCTCGTTGAAATTCGGCACTAGCTTGAGCTCCGAAAAGGTATTTAGATAACCCTAGAGAGTCAGCTAGAAAGCCACTGTAACATGAAAATTGACTACGTAAATTAACGCAGAATGATTAGAAATGCTCTAAGTAAATTGTTTTTAAGTCAGTGATGAAAACATTCATTCTGAATTGTGTACTGTTGCCACGTATATGCACGTACGTACGTACGAGGTTGACTTTCTCGAAAAGCTAGTTTTACAGTACCTTACAGACATACAATACTCATTTATGATTACAGATAACATAAATCTTAGCTAATTTGAGTAGGTACAATTCTCGACTTTGCTACGGATTCATCGAACGGGAGGATACTAAATGTGAATTGTTCGTCCATCGCAACTCTGTTGTGATGGCACCGGGTGAACCGGTGTTTCTTCGAGCTGAGTCCGAAGTCCTTTTCGACTTGTGGACACTTTCCGATGGCCGTCTTGAAGCTCAGGCCGTGCGTGCCATTAATGGAGAGCCTATTTCTCTACGAGGCACCCGAACAACAGGGCCACCCCGTAGCTTTCATTATGCTGTTCATGCCGCCAGAATTTATGACATTTTGTGTCAGCCCAATGTTTACGGTCAGTGTCGTTTCGACTGAGTTAAGAAAACACAAGAGCATTTGATCTTACGTTGTTTTTTTAGACGCCTATTATCTACCAGCCTATTATAACATCATATGCAAAGAAAAGAAAGCAACCATAAATTAGCATTAACTATATTCGTCTCAGCTAATCAACGAGGGATATTGCTAGAGATTCTATCTATAAGCCTATCGATTTCCCGTCTCTTCACGTTGGTTGATTAACGCTTTCGCTTCCTTTTTGCGCAATCTTTTTTTGTAATTTGCAATCTTGCAAGCCATTGCTTAAAAAGTGCCTAAAAAAACCTGCCTAAAAATTTCGTATCTGTGTATTCTACGGAAATGCTTTCTCAAACCTATTCTGCAGGATGCTGTGTGCCATCGTACTGTCCGTGTTGTGCTAGGCCGATTTGGCACGGAGCTGGAGGTGCCGCAGGCGCTAACGGAGGTCGTTCGAGACGCGGCCTCGCAGACGCGTCTGGGTCCAACGGCGGCCAGAATAGAAGATCTGTGCAGTACGTGGGCCAGCCACTGGACAAGTGGGCATAAACTGACGGGTAGAGGGCAGAGAAGAAGCAAAAAGTCCTTTCATACTCTACCCCCTACTTTGACTAAATACACGCGTGTTCAGCACCCATAAGTGTCTTCTGGTTTATTCATTTCGTTACACACAGGCATACAAACAGCAAGCATGTGTCGATTGTTAGGAAGCACTTTGTAGCTTGCGCAGTCGGTATCTATTAGATATTAACTCAATTAAAATTTTAACCTCTAGTATTACCACTCTTATTTATTAAATCTGACGCTTTCCAGTGACCGAGGACGGGGCGCAGCGTTTTGTAATTTGCAATATCATGATACAAGATACGTATCGTATTTTTAATAATTATACCGTAATTACCATACGCATAAAAAGAGTACCTTGTCCAACGGTAGGTTGTGTACCTATTGCCTTCCAGGCCAAAGTTGGAAGCGGAGACGTTCTGATTTGATAGCTACATTGCTGGCTTTACGTCGTCCCGGCGGACACCTTCTGGACACCCTGTTTCTCAAAATATCTGAACCAGGTTTCGACAGTAGCGCATTACATTGAATATGGACGAATTGTAATTGATGGGTATTTTTTCCACTATACTACTGAAATACTAATAGTATGATGAAGCCTTACTGACATGATTGGGTGTAACTATTATTTGAAAGGTTAAAAAAAGTTTAGACTAAAGACTAGTTTAGTAAGGAGCTCGTAAACGATGGATAAGAGCACTCAACCGTTCAGTTATGAAGAAGTTACGAAGAATTCGTATGCAATAATGGAACAAATTGAAAGTTGTGTATCTTGGGACGGTCTTAGAGGGTTAGTGAGTCGAGGGGGGGGGGGGGGATGTATCTACATCATCTCTGCCTAGTATATTTGACTACCTGACGTTCTGGAAATTAAATGATATATGTTTTTCTTCTAGTTCTAGAGTTGACGCAACAATTTTGATGGTGCCTGCCATAGGATTGTTCCATATTGTCACTGCACTTCACATACTATCCTTCCGTCGAAAGCCATGACTAAGTTTTTCGCTAAGCTCGTGGAGCCTTTCAAGGTAGTAGAGAAAACTTCATTTGACGCAGCCGATAAGAGAATGACTTTATAGGAACGTAATCCTGCAAATGATCTATTGGACAGCCCAATTTCTTACACGTGTTGGGTTGTCGTTGTTTTTTCAATTATTTTTCACTTTTTTTTCAATTATTATTTGCACTACTGTCAGATAGTAAATGGTTGAACGTTGCATTTCAAAAAGCGATAGACTTAATATAATCTATCGCTTAAGTTGACATCGAAAAAAAGTTGTGATCTGCTAAATCGGCATGTTTAATGAACCGGTTACCAAAGACGGTGATATCAAACGTAGGATAAAAAGTCAGCTATGAACATTAGGTAGATTGAGTACAGCTCTTCTAGCTATCTTAGTGACTAATCATCGCACACTTCTAGTTTTGTGCTCTAATATCGGCATATGTTACCGAGGTAATAATACCTCGGTAACATATGCCCTTGTTCACTGAGGCAATACGGCAAAGTGAAAGATCGCAATGTTACCACTATGCCATTCCTGTGATACCGTCCATTGTACTTGATTTTTGTAGTTGATTACAAAGGAAATCAGCTTAGCGGCTGGTTATCTCAAAGGTAACATAAGGGATTTTTAATACCGTATTTTAGAAACGTGCACGCTTAACTACACAGCTTAAATTTCCGGTGACGATTCTGTACGTCAATAGAATTAACATCTTTGGCTTCCCCATTCTTTTTTTTTTTTTTTTTTTTTTTATAAAACACACCTATCCAAAAGCCATTTTTCAAACGTTTTCATCATCTATAAAAACTATGGTCCATTATAATCCCTGTAAATAAATGAAAAATATATGTTAAGCATTTGCCTTGTAAGCTAAGTTTAGCACAGTATTTAAAAGACGATGTGGACCTTTTCTACGCAGCTGACAATATATATATTGTCAGCTGATATATATATATAGATAATATATATATATATATATAATGTATATGATAAGAAGAAGCGAAGTATCATTTATGATGTTCTAGAACAGCCTACTTTGTAATTGGTCAAGATTCATTTGATTCAGTAAACATATAACAAAATTAGGAAAAAATCATTGTTATTTTGTTATAAGTAACATGTTCACATTTTCCCTTACGAATTAATCGTTTTATCTAAATTATATAGATTTGCTGCCATGAGACCGACAAGCGCCAGTGGACCATGATTTTGAGCGGTGCAGTCAGATAGGACAGGTCAGAGAAAGGCAAACGAGCATTTGTCCCGAATTCCTAAGGTCGCTGAATCAAACCAAGAAATGCTAAATAGAGATTTTTTCGCTTTTGCTGACAGCGTAGTTCTTTTTCTCACATCGAATTATAAAAGGGGATCACGGCTACATAGGGCCACTGTACTCGGCAATAGTCTGCACTTGTCTGAGATGTATTGATGATTGTTTTGCTTTGCTTTGCTGTTTTGTACCTATTGCTTAATTTAATGTGACATTGTCTTTGGGCCAATAGAAATGGTAATTTTCAAGGGTATTCATAAAAACAATACGCATTAAAACAAATAGAATTTATGTTTGGTTAATATATGTTACACGTCTTACCATTTCAGACAACGTCCTTGCATAAGTTACGCACGCACATAAAGTACTATTCGAATTTGGCTAATTTTTTGGTAGTTCGTTTTGACGGCCCGGACGTGTAAAGAGGCAAAAATAATCTTCCAACAACAATACTCTGTACCGATTGTTTATATTATAAAATATATACTACAATTTTTATATACTACACAAACCGATTTAATTTCGAGAAAAACGTCCGCTTTATATAACTACAATGGTTCTCTTAATAATCGTTAGTGATCTTCTAGCGACTTGAACGGAGGAGCTGGGTTTCCAGTAAATACGGAAGAGTTTCTTCGTGTTAAAACAACTGGTCTCCACAAATCCATCCCCATAACGTTCGTATATGACAGAGTTGCAAATGTACTAGCTTTATATGCAGTGTATTTTCATGATAGATTACGAGGAAATATCGCCTAAAATATAATACCGCCTGCCCATTGATTTATTTTCTACAGCATGGCTTGTGTGAACATATTTCAGACGGTGTGCGTTCTTCTGATACGAGTTATTAATTCCGCTTGACTTCATTCTAGTTATATTGTTTGATAAATTATACGTTTTCTTCGCTTATATTTTATTGCTCCGCATGGAGAGAAACGATCCGCCAGCAATCATACCCCACCACGCTTTGTGCCTAGCCCATATTGACGAATGCTTACTGGCTCACCCGAGTGTTTATTCAGTGAAAACGAATGGAGTGCACAAGGTCGAAAGAGGTCGCTCTTTCTTGGACCCTATATATATATATATATATATATATATATATATAGGAACGCGTACGCCAATTCTCGTTGCACCATTATCTGCTCTTAACGAGGCTAAACCGTTGCTGTGGCGATGACTAACGGGTTTTACATTAGAAATTCTACATACGTATTACTTTCGGCGTACGTAAACTTTCCACTCGCGCGGTTAAATTCGAAGACCCGGTTTAAGGTTCCAGAAAGATCGAAAAATATATTAATAGAATAGCTTAGAATATCAAAGGGAACAAAAGCAGGCTGATGATAATCAGTGACAAATAGTCGCAGAGAACAATGAGCCAACACAAAAAGGGCACGGTCAAATTACATCAAGCTCGAAACTGTACAACTGAGATTCCGCAAAAGTGATAGGACCTGTAAGTAGCGTGACCAGAGACAAAGACTCTGAAAACGTTACACAGATGCGGTTCAGCGACACGAAGAATGAATGGTACAAACTAAGAACAGCTTGAGGCCAACGAATGAAGGGGGCTATGACGTGGGCGAAAGAATTGGCTGAGCCATAACAAGCAGGAGTACATAAGGACAGACAGGGACTGAAATAGCGAGAAAACAGATAACGAAGAAGCGGACATCTTTCTGCATACGAAGTACGGAGTGCAATCGTAATTTGGTAGAAACAAGATAAACACATCCTTTTGTTTCGCCGAAAACGTCCTACCATGGGCATCAGCAGACTTCCTAAGGACGGGAAGGAAAACAAATAGAGTCGCCAGGAGACCACGCGACAGCTGCTTCCTCTAAAAAAAGAAGAAACATGAACTACGAATAAGTTGTGTATTTAAATTCATCCCTTGTTATTATCCTAAGGGGAAAAGAAATGCTTTGCTTTCATTCGGTTATGGAAAGGGGAAAGCCAGAGCCCAAAAGATTACCATTATAATAAACGAAGATGAGTAGACAAAAAGCAGGCATCATAGCGAAAAAAGTTTTCAACCAACGAAAAGCATAAAGGTCGCGATTGTAAAAAGTGAGGAAAGCTTATCGGACGGACTGTATGGCATATTAGGGGCGAGAGGGAACGCTTAAATATGAGGTGCTTTACAAGATGTAAATAGATCTAGAAATAAAATTTACCTCCAGAAGCAAAAAAGCTTAGCAGTGTGTCGATTTGCGCCCTGCAAACTTGGATTTCTAATAGAGAGGTTGCAATAGAGAATACGAACCAGATCAATTGAAAGATGTGGATTTTTCAAGTGAACTAGTAATACATATCGCTGACGATATGTGTGGAATAGGAGTCGAAGAAGGTATTGACTATGGGCTGGCTAGTACCTAACATCTTTGCTTGCTAATTTTAGGGAAACGTTATGGCTTGGGCTAGAATCCAGACTTAAACAGACTTTGTTTAAGATCGATAGAATGTCTAATGGCGATATCGGACGTGCAGCTTAAATTACAGAGGCTACTCAGTACCAACAACAATCAAAATAAGCTGCTTCTTAAAGCGAATGTCAATAGTTCTGCTAAAAACACAGATAAAGAAACGTAAGTGTAAATCGAAGAGTCTTGTATTACGGAAAATGAAATTACGGTCAAAGTTGCAGAGGCCGATATACATACACAAATAGAGGAACGAGTCGATGGTTAATTACGCATATTTAAAATCCTCAAATGAGATCGCAAATATTGACATTGATGAAGTTAAAGGACGTGACAGAGGAAGCAGGCACCATTTTATACCCAGCAAAAATAAGATTTAGCTAGTTCGCTTAGGAGAAAGAAAAATGCTGAATGTATATTTAAAAAACGCAGAAGTTAGATAGCGTACTCAGAAGAGCGCGGCGATACCTGAATGACTGGAGTATAGTGAAACACTTGGAAATTTGAGGTTACTGAAGGCACAGAGCTATAGAATGAATACCCGCTAGAACGAAAGCATAAAGAGCTCAGGATCAGATGAGGCTCGGTGCTTAAGGCCCCATAGAGAAGCGCTAAGAGACAAGAACAGAGAGTAAACTGAAAGTGAAAGAAAAAAATAAATGAAAATGTAAAATACAAGGATGTAATTAAGCACCTATGCTGTGAAAGCTTGATCTATAGATGCTAAGAAATTCTGTTACATATTAAAAACTAAGGAGACCCAAACGAGTCACTTTGAAACAAGTAGTTAATGTGCGAAAATTCGATGAATATGTAAAAAAGTGGCTACATAACCCGGAGAGGGTGATAACAAATCTACCGAAAGACATTATACTCATGAGGAACTAAAAGAATCGTCAAAAGAGACATTTGAAGTGAAATTAAACTGCTGAACAGATTGGCTATGAAAACGATAGAAGGGCCTCTGATGCCGAACACATCTTGATCAGACAGCTGGTATTGTGTTGCAAGAATCTGAAAAAACCATTTGTGATGAAGGCAGACCAGTGGCGTTTCTCAAACGTAGAGGAAAGAGTATGTTTGAAATCTTCATTCATTGTTTTTGAGATGCAACACTGGACACCCGAGAGGGTTACCTTCATGCTAAAAACCAGGGACGGATAATTCCAAACTCTACAATAGATGGCCTAAAATAGATATGGTTTATGAAGTATCTCCGGTAATCCTACAGGACCGGCTAGATGAAGACTTAAAAAACAGGACACTTCTCAGCTCATAGCAAAAAGGTTTCCGTCTGCGAAAAAAGATAGCGAACTTCCTATTCGACATAAATTTAAAAGACATAAATTAGAAGACGTACAAAGAATTTTTGTAGCATAATTTTAGATTAAAATTTATCTATCGTGAGCAGTTGTAGGCCTGCTACAATAAGGGAAGGCTGCCAAAAGTATGCATGAAATTATATTTTAGATGCTTATGTTAAAAACAGGGAAAAATGGCTTAGTGTTCTTTGAATAATGTGCCGATGCGTTTTTTTTTTTCATTGAATTTCGCTAGTAAATAAAGCAGGAAAGGGAAATTAGATGTGTAGATACCGGGACGCGTACAAATATGGAGAAATGGAGGCAAGTAATGGTAAAAATATACACGTCAATGAATGGAAAAAACATAAAGGCACCAAAACCAGGTGAGCATGCAGTTTTTGTAGACGTGTAATAAATTTCTAGTAATAAAAGAGAAGCAAAAGGGTATGGTATTAATGGCTACGTGTGCTTTTGTATGTAATGCACCTCTCGTGACACGTATCGCAAATGTAATACATTACGTTAGAGTCAATAAGCAGTATTGCATGTAGAGACAGATGCGCGTTAGTGCTTTTAGGAAAAACGGTCTTAGACGCGTCTAGCTTTTAAGCTCATGAGCAGCAAGCCAGAAGTATTGAACACGACCTAGGATTTTAGAGATAAATGTAAATACTAAATAGCGTAAAACTATTCCCAAACGGAAAGGAGTATAAAGAGCAGAAAATAGCAGAGATAGATGGACCGATTTCATCAAACAAAGAGCATGCTCTAATGCTATACATTAACCATCGGGAAATTTCAATTATTACGAAGCTAAATCAGTATACAAAAGTGACAAATCGATAGAGTTTCTCAACCTAAAATGGTGACACGGTCCCGAAAAGATAATTCACTTTTTAACAGTAAAACTCCAATGTTTTCGACTGCTTGCCACGCAACTACTGCGAAGTACGAAGGCAAGGTACTTTTGAACGAGGACAACATCACGCGCAGCGTCTGCAATGAGGAATACGAGACGATGGACTCACACTGAATTAAGCCATAGTATTCTGGATCAACGACCTGTAGATTTACAAGACGCTCTTGGTTTCACGGAGCGAAAGTACCGTGGAATTAAGTCGTTGAGAGAATCCGACAAGAGGCAATTTTAAATGCACGACTAAATTAAGCATATAGCTACGAAATCATATATTCATTCAAATGTACGATAATGATTCCGGCTGAACCCATATATGTACATGAAGTTTCCTATCATAAAATACACCTAAATGAAAAGCGTCGACGTCGTGGACTCCCATAGTTCTGGTGGAGTGTGTTTTTGTGTGTCAATTATATATATATTACATAGCTTATAAGCCATGGGCATACGTAACTGCTACATGTTTGTACGAACAGTATGAAGAATACGCTAACAAGTTGCAAACATAAGGTTTCACATGGCTCGTATTTCTGGCCAGGCTAATACTGGGTTGTTCAGAGTTAATGAATATGTATTGTTGATGCATGTTGAATCCCGAAATCATTTTACATTGACATTTTACATTGCGGCAGGGGTACACTCAAACCGTGAATCATTTTAATACCTTAAACATTTCTTCGACTGTATCAAACGATATATTAGTCCATTAAGAAGAAAATGCATATTACACATCTCAAAGGATTTGTACTCTGATAAAGTTAGGGGAATTCTTATCGGCCCTTATGTTTTATCAGCACATGTCGTCTAGTTGATGTACATTCAGCTAGAAGCCAATAGTTAATGAAGTTACTTAATCAGAATTAGTTACGTCAGCAAAACGCTCATCTAAAGGCTCTTCTTTTACGTGGAATCACTCGGAGAGAGATCACTACCGGCGGCTACGCAGGTTGGCCTTGTCTTGCTGACTCTAGTTGGCAAACTATCCATATCGTACACCGTTACAATAAAATGCGAAGGACATCATTCACATTTTATTAAAATGGTGAAAACTGTAACCCATCCGAGCCTGCAAGATTTGAACAGCTTTAAAGTACCAATAGCAGTAAATACAGGGACGATGAGAAACTTCAGATGAGATTGAGCGCTTTTCGCATTGGCAGCATAGGGTATGTGTAAGCTAGAAACGGCCGTCGTCGGGTTTAGAAAGGGTCTGTCGCGAAATATTAGAGGGCACTTTGGCGAAAATAGAAAAAAAATGTATTATTGCTTTGTATTCGGTAGAGGCGATACGTATATATGTATTTTAACAGCTATTTCTCTATTGCCTTTAGTTATGCGTTATTTAGTATAACAAGATCCCGCCCATCCTCTTTTAGTAACATCGGAGTTATCTTTTGGACGTTTTCAGCCCAATAAACGATTTTCGGATACTCTAACTAAACTTCATATTATAAATTCGGCAAAATCCTTTGTTCTAAAGAATATTAGCAACAGGCCTGGCAGGAGATATCTCAAAGTTTGCGAATGACCTCAGACCAATTCTCCCACCTAGAAGGCGCGACGCGTCAATCGGAGCCTAACATTCAGATCCATAAACTAGGTTTGCTCTCAGAGACTATTGTCAAGGCACTGTACCGCTTGCGTCGTAAGGAATACATTTTTGTGTTTTCTAAATATGATCGTCAACTAGTCCTGCTCACTCGCGCGCTGGTTCATTCTGGTCAGGCTACTTAAGACCAGTCTTTTTTTTAAAATTTTATTAATATCTCAAACGTTTTTCAAGTTTAACTTATACTGTCAGCTGTGCATAGCAAAACTGTAATTGTCGGCCTATAGTATTGAGGTCGAATTAAATTATGTTACTTATTTCACTGGTAACTACACTTACCCAATTTCATACGGTGCCACTCCTTCTCCCTAGAGGCCTCAAAGCAACTATAGAAAAGTCCACTCCGATTTTAGGAGAACGTCTAACGTGGCCGCAACAAGTAGTCTAACGATACATTTCTCATTATTGAAATTAAAAACGAGAAAATTTACATTTTCTAGGTTGTGCAGTAAATTTTGAATAATCTCGTGCAACAAAAGAGTCACTTCTGCATTTTTCGAAACGCACAAAAACTACTATGTCATGCCAATTTATAAAGCCATATTTAATATCAACTGGACAACGAAATATTCTATGGCATCTTTAAAACGAGACTACAATTCTAAAATTTGGACGAATGAACGAAGAAAGCAATTTTACGGTGTCTTATAGACCCTAAGGGGATAACGATTGCCATGAGTCGAACCTATATGTAAGTGTTTCAAATAGAAACAGTTGACAAAAGGGATCCGCGAAACCTACCACTTTAGAGGGGTGCCTTGTGGGGACTCCCTTGTGGGAAGCCAGCGAGTAGAAAACGTTCACGACCCAAACTAATAGGGAACGCGGGACTAAGAGCAGCGGTTGCGGGAATAATTTATTTAGCAAAGTAGTATTGATAAACTGCCTATCTGGACCCAGATAACGGAAATTGATCTTTCTAACGTCTACAGCCTAGGGGCGAAACTTATTTGCCATCCTCCGAGTCCATTGACACATGGACTCCGTTGCGGCAGATAGAAGCTAAGTACGTCTATGTTCTGTTTCGCCTGTACGAAAGACTTAACACCAGATACGCAACGGATGCATGCAGTGCATAAGTCGTTGTTTACATCAGACTATCGAAAAAGCATTGATCGCATTGAAACAACTATGTTTTATACCTTAAAACAATACTTATTAGACTAAATGCGCGACATTTTGATACATCACCTTCTCTCATTATTGTGCTAACGCTATTGTCTCCTCACTGTAGCACCTCTATGGTTTTCGGGCGATACATCGTTGTTCGCATCCCTCCATTGAAACTACGTTAACAACATTATACTGCCTCTCCGGAAACCGAAACGGGAGATAATCAGATGGCGCAAGATCCGAACTACACGAGGAATGTTGTCAGATGAATCGTCTTAGCTTTCAATTGACTTAAATTGCCGTTGTGGAAAGCGGTGCCCTTTCTGCTGGGTAATTCCGCTCACTTTTTTTTTTCAACGACATGTTTATCTCTTTAGTTGTTGACAGTAGAGCCGAATTAATCGTTTTGCCAGATAGCAACGGTTCAAAATGAACAGTTCCTTTCCGACTCTAGCAAACGTGTAGCATCTCATTCGTTAGCATCGATCCGGGCTTTGCCACAAGATTTATTCGCATATGACTGCCATATATAATCCATCTATTTTCACATTGCTTTAGAAATTACCAATTTCTAAAGCAATTTTACGTAAAGTAATTTTTTTTTGCGAGGTTCGCTGATCAAAGCACGACCAATTCTTTTGCATCGATTCCTGTGGCATCCAAATACTGAGCTTCTTTTTTGTAGCCAGCTTCCTGAAGGCGGTTTAAAGCTGTTTGGTGATGGATGTTTAATTCCTTGACGGTTTCATGGCTACTCACGTGTTGCTCTTGTCGCAGTAATTTTTTTCGTAGTTGGCCAACCGCTACAAAAACATTTTTTGCATCGAAATTTCTTGAACGAAAACGACAGGACCATTTTTATGCTGTTTTGTCCAATAATGCATCTTGGCAATAAACAGCACATTTTCTTAGGGCCTGGCAGATATTTGCACCTTTGTCGTAATGAAATTATAAAAAAAAAAAGAAAAAAAAAATTAAAAAAAGTACGCTTATTTTCAAAGCGCTGTTTTAAGCCTGACTGAAAATAGAATATTTCCATTCAAACTTAATTTTTTTTTAAAACAATTTTGGACTTTCTACTATCGCCGAGACTCAACTTTGAAATGACCTAAACGCCGACTCGACACGATTTATATCATCTGAAATACGTGACTTTAAACGTTAGCACTTTCCCGACGAGTCAGTGTTATGGCATACTCTATATTATGAGCAGGCGTCAATGTTCTGCCTACGTAATTTCAAGGTGCAATTACATCGTACAGTATTTAATAAGATCTACTTTTGTTATATCGCTATTACCTAGTATAACATTTGTTCTATGGGCGAGCAAATCTAATGGGTAGATAAAATGAATAAACATTTTACCTATTCGAGTTTATTCGATACTATAATAAGATATTGAAAAAACTAGAAAACGATACCGTCTAAATGGTACCGATATACTATCGTTTGTGAGAGTTCAGTTTAATTACAGCTTGTATTGACAACCGGATTGAATTTCTGCTAGAAAACGAAAATTAATATTGTTAACAAAGGCACGGTTGTTGAGTGTGCAGAAATTAACGTTGATGTATCTTTATGGTGGTTTTATCACTTTCAGTTTAGAAATGTGTTAATACAGAGATAACTGTTTTGCCGACGCTTGATAAAGATGTTTTGACTTTCCTCCGCGGACGTCGCACCCCATGACGACAGATCGAACTGCTGTGTTCATCAATTTCTACGTAATTTTTTTTCCACAAAGTTGCAGAGGTACAGATCAGCCGCGCCCAATGTGAGAAATGAATTAGGAGTGGGCGAAGTTTCATTGTAAAAGTCGAATGCGACCATAAGAAAACATTGCTGAGCAAACACCTTCTGTGATTCGATGCAGGGCACATTCATTCAAATTATAATAGGGGAACTTAAGCATTGGTTAGTGAGCTTTTACAGTTATTGTTTCATCGGTTTTTAACAGCCTAATGTTTCAGACGTAAAATTAAATAAAAATTTGTCTGATTTTTGTCGTGAACAGAACAGTAATTACGGTTAGAGGGCGCTTTCGATAGATCCTTTCTAGCAATTGGAACGCAAGCTCAAAGGTTTAATTCCTGATTTGTTCGTTTCTCTTACGCTACACATCGGCAAGACGCTTTAATGATTTATATCTTAAGGTCCTATTCTAAAAGTAGACTCGTCAATGAAAAATAACAATGAACGGTATCTAATAGCTGAATATTATTGTAAAAAAAAATTGCGCTTTGAAGCAATGTAGGAAGCATTTGATTAGGACGATTAGGCAAGGCCAGGTCAAAATTATTAATTATAACGGGCCCAATACGTGGCATTCGTACAACGATCTTCGACGAATGACATAAACCCATAACGATGCAATTACGGGTTATAAAGGCAGGCTGTTCCATTTCATATGACGCAACGTGCCAGCAAGACTTTGTATCTGATATAAACAATCTGCTATAAATATCAACTGCCTCAGCCAACATTCGTGCCATCCTATTTCACTCTGCATCGTTACAGCCGTTGACTTGACCTATTCTGATTTTGATTATTCTCACATGCAGCCTTACTTTGGCCCTAAAAGGCTGCCTCCTAATGGAAAGGTAACCATGAGACCTATTTGCCTTAAGTAAAAAAAAGTCGAGTTATTACTATGAACGTCCTTGACTTGAGGCGTAGCCTTTTCAAATTGAAGAACCCTACAGCGCATCCGCAAGGGCTACCATCTCGGTTAGTCATTTGCATAAACTTTCCATAGGAAAAACTATTAGAACGGACTATGTGCTAGTCGCGAGTATAAGCTTGCCTTCAAATGTGTAGCGTAGTTGCCAAAATTATAAGTGCTAAGCGAAGCATCTCTCGAAATATTCTTGTTTTCCTGATAACGTATAAAAACGCTTTTTTTTTTTCTCATTTATTGTAAATTTATGTAAAAGTTTAGATGCACTCTTTATGATAGGGTGCGTAAAAAAGTATTATCATTTACGGGCTTTTCGGACAGGTCCGTACACGAGTGCAGGCAGTCCTAGAAGCCAATGCTTTGTTTGATATTTTTTACGGATCCTACACATTGAAACTCTATCTATTTAATAGATGTGTGCTACAATGTTTTAGTACTCAGTTGCGAGGACTGACTACAGAAACTGATTACTCTCGAATACGTGATAGAATATTATTGATATCCGGATTTCTATAAAGACAAGAGGAAATTCTGTGTTTAGTGTCAGCTTTATATGAAAAAGCAAACGTTTCGTTAAAACGAAACTCGTAATTGTTATAGATGGATCTCGTCAGGTTCGTTTTCTTGCGTTCAATAGCTACGAAACAATGACTCAATCGTGTGGTTGAACACCAAAACAATAGGTGAGCTAATAAATAAAGACATTTTCCTAATATTAGCTCAATTAGTTCCTTTCTAAGCTTCTGAACCTTCGAGTTCTGCGAAAAAATAACGAACAGACGGACAGCTTGTAAAAAGAAAATAAGCTCGAAAAGGCATATTTTGCGCTTATGATAATAGGAGAAATTTCGAATGGTACATTTTCTCGTAAAAAGACTACGCTACTCAGGAAACAGGATAGCTTCTTGGAGCAATGAAACTAAGATTACGATTATGGTAGAGATAGAGTACATCCAACGCTGATGGTACTGAAGTTAAATATTAAGTTATTATCAAAACATTGTCACATATAGCCCAGACATACGAATATCATTATTTGATTGAAACATGTCTTTGGCATGTTTTAAATTCTAGTTACGCTGGCCAAATAGATCTTGTCTCTTCATGTAACGGTAAATCCCTAGCAAGTAGAATGGTGCAAGTGCGACACTGGAGTGTTCTAAAGGTTAGGACACAAACTTAATTAAGCTAATTGAACGCTGTTTTGAAAGGCAACCCAGCAGTTCGATTTCAATCACCCGACGGGTCTGGTGCCCGCGCTTATTGTCATTCTTGATTACGCGGCGAGCAGAATAAACTGTTATATATTGGCTCTTCGTCTTCTGTCGCGCGAAATAAACGGCAAAGCTATGCGTTATTGAAGCTACCAAAGTTTCCAAAGTTGTACCTTAAGCTAAAACCAGTTAACGAGGGTATTTTTCCAATATAGCTGGTTTTTGCATTTTCTGTGGCTCTTATAGCGTGTCTCTGCTTCACTCCAAACCAGAAACATCAACGTGGTGACGGTACAGCAGTATGAAGCATGAGGTTTTCATTAACGTTTCTCGCGATTCGACAACTTCGCCTATTTGTTTATGGCAGAAACTAACGCCTTCCTTATTTTTGATATTATTAATTGTTTTTTTACTGTAAAACTCTGACAACTATTTCAACGCTGACGCTAATATGTGCCTTGCCTGCTTTGTTTAATGTAGAAAAATAATGTCATAGTAAAAAACATATGCTGATTACTCGACCTAAGTGATTCAGATATGCATATTCGCAAGCTGACATTATTATTAACAATTATACATCCGTGTACTATTTTAGTCGAGAATGCAGTCTTAGTTATGTAAGAGATTCGAGAGGTTACAAACTTACGTACTTTTTCAGAGCTACTCGGTTATCTTACCCTGATTACCCTGTTAACAAATAGTATTCACTTGAAATTAGGTCAAACTGGGGACTTTTTATGTTTGCTAATTTGTTAGCTCAGAAGGGCCATTGTTTTAACAAACTGCTTTATCTGACTGGAAGACACGTTCTATGCTGTCCATGCATGGGCGCCTATTCACATGTTGAGTAAGATCAGAAGACGGCCTCGCCCGATTATAGTCGATTTTTTGTCACTACCTCTAGTTACCCTCGAAATGTCACGAAGTCCTCGAAATTACTTCTGTTTATTCTATTAACGACCTTCCCCGATGAACAGTCTAGACACAGTGGATCTTGCCAGACCTATCTAAGGTTTCTTTGACAAACCTATAAACGCGATTATGCCAGACCCTGCTAATTTCTAGTGACTTATAGCATGACGACGAGCTCTATTGGCAGTCCTCTTAGCAATTTAAGATAGCTTTGCCTTGCCAAATCTTCACTCTTTGCAATGGACGAACTCCCGTTACAACTAAAGTGTCGTTTACGAGAATCGCTTTATCAGTTGGCTGATTTCGAAGAAGAAAAGCAAGAAAGCTATCTAATAAAATTTGACAGTGAAAATTCTATTAATAGACTAGGGTGCATTGTGCGTTCATAGCCTTTAACGCGGTTGAATTATTTGAATATATGTTAATATTTTCACACTGGTTTTAATAAAGTAACTAATTACCTATTTTCATTTTATGTATCATCATTATGTTGTTGCCTATCATTCTGCGATCATTCTATCAGCTTTTTAGCCATACGTTGTACATAGCTGTAGTTTACCCGGCTGAGTACCGTAGCCCCCTGGAAATAGTTTTAGTTCTATCCTTGTTACTGCCATATTTAATGCCTATAGATAGGTAACCGTCTTCCTGATAAGCCATGGTCGTCAACCAACCAGCCAATAATCCAACAGAACAATGGAGATTATTTTGTCACACTGCGATACGTTCAACGTTATTATAGCAAGCTCAGGCATGAATGAGAACGTGAGCGTAAAAAGGCATACATCACATTCTTTCAATACGTTCACTTCAGCTGCATTTCACACATAGATCAATTAGAGTCCATACTGAAGGACATTCTCAGGGGGCCCTGACTAAAGTACCAGGACTTTGTAGGCCACAAAAAGATCTTCACCCAGTTACTTACGCAGACGACTCTGCCCTTCTATTAAGGTAGACATCCAACATATTAGTGGATTTTTGTACTAATGAGGTGTGTATGATCCCCAATGCTAACCCAACTATCTAGATATATATTAAATAGCTCAAAAATCATCATTGGTAAAACGGTACGCGCAAAATATTCAACTAGGTAAACATTTTGAAGCTACTTAATCCAAATGCTGTATATGTTTGAACAAACCAGCAACACGTAACATGTCTGTGGGTTTAAATAAAGCGATCTTCAACTAAATTCACTACCTCTATTAAAGTCATGTGAAAGCTAATTCATATCACGTTTTTTTTTTACTAGAAACTATTCAAGAACCAAAAAACGATATGGGATCCGCCATCGACCTGATCATCACACGCTGTAGCCCCATGTTAAAAAGTTTGATGCTGATCCCCATACTATCAAAAACCAAATCTGTTCCTTCGTTTATTATCTTGGGGTGTAAACAAATTTATAAAGGTATATAGGGAATATACAAAGTGGAGTTCTAGCGTCTTCATCAGATCAGTGTTGGCGCGAATCTAATGATGTTCTCGATATATTCTTTTTGCTCGTAATCGAACCCTACGAGTCGTGCGGTTCGCATGGCTATGCAGACGACAGTTCCCATGGTCTTCAAATAATAGGACATTGTCCGAAATTTCTAATAAACAATCGCTGCGAAGACGTGACAGTATTCGATCTCAGCAGGGCACGATTCGCCAAATCATTTGGTACTTACATATAGTAGCTCATTGCGCTCCAAACTGGGTTTGATATTTGCCTCAGGAGAGTTGTTGTTCTATCAGGCCGAACGAACATATCTAGCGCTAGAAAACTACAAGACGAAGACAATGTCACGCTCAAAAAGCTATTCGAGGGTATCACGTTGTCGGAAAAACCTTGCATAGAGCATTGCAAACCTTACTATCTAGTCAAAAGCCTTGTCCAGAGGCCTGCTCAACAACGGCCTCTGCAAAGCCTTGCAGCACAAACATTTTACCAACAACGGCTTGCGTTACACGGGTCGGTGTACCGACCTGCAAATCACTCTCGAACAATTTAATCAGAGTGTAGTAAAGGACCATACGAGGAGTCGACGAGAATGACAAGGAAGCATAAAGGGAATTCATCTATGGACTTTAAAAAATCCGTATGCAAGCCTTAAAATAGTGCACTTTGTATTGCACTGCCATAGTTGGTACGCGGAAAATGATTGGCCAATAAATATACTTTATTTCTTTTACAGAATTTTTATAGGGCCTAAACTTTGTAAGTTTTGCCAACTGTCAGACCACTATGTTACATGTCTTTTTTCGCATCCACTTTTGCTTCGACCGTCTAGCGGATCGACGCATAAAGACGACTGCTAGAAGAGGTCACCCCTACAACACAAAAACCTGTAACGTTTCTAAAGTTTACGTTATTGAGTTTTTGCGCAATGGTTGTGGTATCAAACATCCGACACCTTATCACAGCCTTATATATTGGCTCATATTGGTGATACATTATATTGTCAATGGGCGATCAGGGGGCGCCATCTTCTCAATGAAGCAAAGGCATTGTACTATTATTATTATTATTATTCGGATTTCGTGTACTGTTTACAAGAAATACACAATAACTACAGATGGTCGAAAATAGAAATAGCAATGTTAAAGTAAAATATCTGTCTCCTATCAGCTTACAGTGATTGGTCTGGTTAGAAAGCATGATATCTATTTGCTCTTATTTGGCCGATTCACACCTACAGAGTTAGGACAGAAAATTATCATATCACCAAGTCGCTGATTGCCTTCTTAGTGGTATCTTCTTAGTGGTAGAAATAAGCCAAAGGAAAACATGGTTTTTTTTTCCGCTAACTGTTAAAGTTCGAGTTCGAAAGAGTAACGCATTCGAGCAACTCCATGACACGCATGTTCATCAAACAGAATCTTCATTTAAAGCGACTTGTATGCGATGACGAGCTGCGTTACCTTCTGAGTGTATCATTTCAGGTTCCTCTCTGCTTATTGTCTTCTCTAAAATAAAAAATCGTGTTTGGCATGGCAAACACTTATTTACGAAATAAACTTCCCGTGCAGGCTCTGTTTTGTTTAATCAGTACCTTCTGACCGCGGAAGAAACAGCACACAAGCCAGCCGTTGAGCTTTTCTGAATACGCCCAGCATGCTCATACCTTAACTTACCCAATTCCTTAAAAGTACTTAGGGCGCTAACGATAACACGATACATAGTTGCATCTAGGATAGTGTTCCTGCTACGTCAAATGCTTATTTTGTGATAAACACCACTGAGCAGAAAGGTGACGTAGCCCGATTAGGGGACATCGCAGAGTAGAACTCAATCCCAATTTACCTTGGGAATTACCGGAATTCCCAATTATCGTAAGGAATGTAGGCAAAGACTGGCAGCACGTCGGACAACCGATTTATAGCTGGGCTAGACATCTACAAGTGGGGTCACACGACTCATTTCACTAGGGAGATCGAGGTAGGAGTTTGCTGCCCATTGGGCTCTCATCCTCTCGTGAACGCAGTAAGAAGACCTCGGCTAATAGTAAAAAGGTGAAAACGCTTCGGTCAGAAGCAGACAAAATTCTTTGTCCTACCCTTCTCCTACCCTGATATCGTTACGATCTAGGCTAGATCATTAATTAACACGAATCTGTGACAGATGCTGAGTGCGGCCAACATAGTTCTAGTGTCACAGCGCAGACTTTCTGATATGCTACAGGCCTTCTGTTGCTGGCCGTTATAGTGAAGAAGAAGCTTTTGCAAATTATGTCCCCAGTCGAAGACTACTTTAAATTCCAAAATGGAATTAAGGATGATTGTATGCGTGGAGAATAATAATCTTTTTTATAAAAAGCAAATGATACGCAAAATGGACAATATGAACATGTCTATATGAGTATGTTGAATGAGTGAAACTTTTTGTTTAATTAAATATGACCATTACAAAGGCTCGGCAGCAAACCACTGTTTCGCCAGAAACCAAAGTTTGAGCTAACCGTTTTATCGTAGTCCTGAGATGGCCATTTTTTTAACGTTTTTCGAAAAATCTACGTTTTGACTTTTATACATGAAATAATATCGGCAGATTATTAAGCAAACTCAAAGTAAAAGACCGTGCGGATTGCGTCCTGCATACAAAAAAAAAATTGGACCACCTACAAGCAGGGCACTGAATGTACTCGACACACATACATTGTTGTAGTAACAACTGAAATTCAACATAAGTATGATCTATCTATTCAGTGTTTTAAGGCAATAATTATATAGTGAGTACATACATACGTTACCTTTGTAGAAGTAATTTTTTCGCTGATAAGGAGTCATAGCCCTTAGCATTTCGAAGCTAACATAAGGAAATAATTATACAGATGTATATTATATATAGGGAATTTTTATATAGATGTAAAGCCAAGGCATCTTGCGGATCAGCTTAATTGAGTAACTGTCCCACTAGGGCTGATTGAGTCGAATAGCATCGCTTCTTAGGAGAACATATGCAAGTTAAAAATGTCCACACAAAGGCCAAGTATATAATAGCCAGCAACCTATTTTATAAAAGTCAGGTCATCGGCAAAACAAGTAGCATAGACGGGACTCGATGTGTTTGTTGTCGAAAAATACTGTCGGATAAGTAAGTTCAAACCGGACGTTTGATACGTTTTTTAAAAAATTTCGAAACCGATCGACCATCGTTCCTGCTCTTACCCTTCAACATAGCACTCTAGACGGTGCTAGAAAAAAAGAAAAAAAAAAAAAGAAGAGATAAATTAGATATATGTGCCAGCAAGCAATGAAATGTCATCTTTGCTGCAGTATGTAAGACAGTGAAGTTGGTATTCGTGAGTGCGTCAAGTGAAAAATACTGGCTCCTCGGATAAGAGGCAAGGGTAGTGGTGCACCCCACCGAGCCGTCACATTCGAGCCCACATTTGCAAAGCAAAAAAAAACTCCAATGATTCAATTACTTCATCACAGTTTTCGAAGATCATATTATCAGATTTTGTATCATTTCATGGACAGGTCTTCTCAGTACGGCCGCAGAATTCGTTGACAATACGTTATAGCCTTGCAGCAGTTTCAGCTAACAGCTGATCGATACTTTTTCAGTATCATTAGTAATATGTACCTTTATTGATTGGCGTCATCAAGAACATACATATTCCTTAACTTGTCAAGAGTACGCCTAAAGCGACGAAGTTCCGCCGAAAAAGTTCCAGAGATAAGCCATGTACAATCGTTAGAATTTTCTCACTGGAAAAACAGTACCGTAAACATTGTATCAGGTACCGTTAGTTAACGTTATTTTAAATGTCATTAGAAGCCATTTATGTTAGGCTGGTAGCAAACCAAAGAAGCGACTTAATTTCGGGCTCGAAGGCTCCCTTGACAGCAACCGCTCGCGGGTCATAATACAGTATTAGCGTATACGATGTTGCTTCCTCTATGAAGTTACAGCGGTATTAAACCGGCTTCGAATCCGGGACAATTCGATGTTCGCTTTGAGGTTCTCAATAGAATGCTAAATCTATTTTGCTGAACGTCGCTGACGATTAGTAATTAGACTAGAGGTATTTCTCCATCAAAATATATATCTTTTTGCTTTTTTTTTTTTATAGTGGTCCACTTTTAACGTCATAACTGCAGAGAAAATGCTTTTTCATATAGAAAGCGTTTAGTGTTACCAATCGGATGAAGGAATAGACTCCTAGGCGTGTCTGAAGGAGACTGCGAACAGAATATCGATTCAGTAGATCTTCATGTCTTCACTCAAACGAGGTCATGTAATTTCAGAAACTTGGCAATAGAACTTAAATTGCAAAAGTAGCTAGCAGTTGCTAGGAGTGACACTAATTTAATGATATCCTTTGTGATATGAGCCAAGGTAACGAGCCCGCGTAGTTTCTAGATGTTTAACCGAATTAACTATATCAGTGACCAAAATTGTTCTAAATGTATTGACTAGACTATTTATAAGAACACGAGGTTATACAATAGACTGCAGTCGGTGGCCAACCACAAGAGCATCTTCTGCTTCAAGTCATCACTACAGAGCTTCAACTTAGCCCCTGGGAAGAGAGAACTCTTTATAGTGGAAATATCAACATTTCTCAGAAGTCGGCTAAGTAAAAATCCAGTAGGACGTTCTGAGCTTACCGTTTTAACCGCTAAAGTTAAAGTTACCACTCTAGCATAAAAGTTCCAATACGTCAAATAAAGTTTTCTTCTAACCCATTTTTACTTTAGTAATCTCACGACTTAATAAATCTTGATCAAGCACGTTGACGGAGCTGAAATACAAATCCTCGATGTAATGCTCAACCCTTCACTACAATAAGCTATTTTACGGCTGATTTACCTGTGATGAACACATAATGGTCGACCATACTTTTCTTTGGAATGAGCAAGCTATGGCCTTTTGAACTATTAGACGATGGATATCCATCAAGGACGCAACTCTATTTTTGTAGACAGACGTAACTTGTAAAGACCCGATGATCGTAGCGTCAAGCTTTTATCACGTAGATCTATTAATAACTTTACTATCGATAACCTGCTACGCTTTCCAGAATCGTCATCTACTACTTGAAAACAGATGGATTTTTTAGCAAAATTATGAAGCATTTATAGAGGTGATTAACCTGTTCAGGTGTGGCCTTTCATAGTAAAACAGTCCTCGTTACCTAACATAATAACTCACATAAAAAAGAAAAATGATAAATGCACCCTTTACGACCTGTTTTTGTTTCGCTGTAAAAATAAGAATGGCAAGTAAATTTACTATGCAAAAAAATATCGTTGAGTCTACCTTTTTAAAGCTATTCACGTATTTTATCCCTGTGAATAGTTTCGGAAAACACAGCGTAACGAGGACGTTTATCACATTTTGGAAAAAAAAAATATTAAATGCCGCCCAACGTTCCCTTTATTGCTAAATAAAGGGTACAGCTATGGCATTTGTGAGCCAAAATACCCAGTAAATAGCATTTTTCGTAACTTTGCGCTGTTTGATAAATTTTGTTCTACTGACTACCGAATATCCGACTCAGTGTCGCGATAACAAAAAAAAAAAAAGATTGATAACGGACGCATGTTGCAGGTTGCTTTAGCAAGAAATGCTTGTATGTTATATCTAACGCCCTTACAAGCTAGATAACCCCACTGCACAGACTCTTGTCATATTGGTAAGCGTTAAATAGGACTTGAACAATAGAATATATGACCTCATACTCGTCAAATAATATCAATCGGATCTTAATATAACATACGGCTTGCCATTAGCCCCTGAAGTATATACTACGATAAGACGCTGCCACACAGCCCCCCTTGCTACAAAGACGCAAAGCAAAATTATTAGCGTTTTGTGATACCTTTTTGAATCTCAAAGCATGAGCATCCTCTAGAAATATAGCGACTCCTGGACACTCAAATGTGGCCCAGGGCCATATCATCCCTTTTGGAATAAAGCTGGATACACAAAACTGCGTTAGTTACTGACGCTGAAAAATGCTAGAAGGGTTCGCAGTTTGGCCTGACTGGCGGGAACAGGTGTCGTACTCAATGACTTTTATGGGCTCCCTGGATTAAAAGAACCAACAGACCCTAAAGGACAATAGTTTCAAAAAAAAAGCCAAATAGAAAGTCAAAAAAGTGAGCTAACAAACAGAACAGGAAGCTCAAGCAAAATTTTCCTAGATAATCATGTTATTTCTGTTAGTGCTCCGCAGGAACCATTATCTAATTCCGCAATAGAAAAAAGTCATGCATAAGGGATCTGATAGGCCCGCTGATCTGCTAGGTTAAAAAAAACAGCTGCATTTTGACGAACGCATGTCTAGCAAGGAAGTTGAGATTTCGTCACGCAGAAATCCATGTGAATCTTCGGAGCGTGAAAAGGTTCAAAATTGCTGAGAGGTAAAAGAAGCGTACATTGTATTCTGTATACCTATATAATCTAATATTAAAAACGAATTAACAGAAAGATAATTATGGAAAAAAAATGCCTGTAAAAAAATAATAGTGCTTTCCTATCACATATACGTATGCATCATGCATACGTACGCAGCAAAACGATCTAATTCTATAAATAACTAAATTCCACGAAAAGCAACTGCACT
>NW_019214864.1:0-47556 GCF_002532875.2 Varroa jacobsoni
AAGCTTTATTTTAAGATTATTGGATGTCGTTGAAAAGCAAGGCTGGGAAACGGAATGCACAAGCAAATGCCCCATTTCATTGGCGTGACTATTTGGTTTTCGCTGGATTGGAGATTTATCAAAATCACAGAAGATCAAGACCACCCCGTGCCATTTTCCGTGGCGTTAGCTTCTACGTTGTGGTTACGCCTCGGGGCAATGATGCCCTTCTTTCCTAATCAAAAGCTAGCTTCATTATAGAATTATTTCACATTTAAGATATTGTTACTTCACGCGCATCACGCCGTTCTCTGCGTACTTTGCCTAAGTACTTAGCAGTGGTACGGGTAGCGCTGAGTGATTGTCGAAACTATTCTATCCGATGGAGACCCTAAGGGAACTGCATTTTTGTGACAGATCTTAGCGAACATGCACTATTGAACTCGTTTTAACTGCTTTCTCAGTAATACCATTTTAATTATTTCCTGAGATTATCAATGAAAATTTCCACGTTTCACAATTTAAAACAAATGATCACTTACCACACATTTGATGACGAAATATTGCCTCTTGGTTAAATAAACGCCTAAAAATCTTCTTTATTGTATTTTCTACTACCTGACAAACTGCAAGGTAGCTTTCTTTTACCATCGCAACAAATAGTAGAATCGATGCCTCAGTTAGGTTAACGTTCGCCCAACCTTCTTCTATTCGCCTCTAAGCGCTTACCCACGCAAGGCAGTGAGTTTATTCGTGTGTGTCATGCACGTTTGCGTGCACCTTCAGTATGGCGCTTGCGTTTCGGTTGACCCCTGCAACTCTGCTTAGGCACAGAATACTGGCTCTTAGCTCGCACAGCTGTTTCCCCAACATCTCCACTACGGCTTCCTAAAGCTCGCCGATATCTGAGACCTCCAACCCTCGACTAACAGAAGTTTCACTCCGTTCTCCCGGGGAGCCTATGTTGGAGAGGGCAGCGAGCCCATAGTCACGTAGCGCGTTTCATCTGACAACGAAAACTCTGGAAAGGGGGGGTTAACCAAGATAGGACAAGGAAGTGCACGGTAACAGCGAATCGGTGCTGGCGCCGACTGGATCCGGAACACTTGCCCCATATGCAGCTCCAGTGCCAATTAACTCCAGACACGCACCTACCTTTATCGCTGGGTTTTTCGTACATACTGCTAGAAGAAGTAGCACGTACGCATGGCCCAAGCCACATACAAAACGCCAGGAATACATTAAAGCTCCATGTCATTCGCTTATAGGCTATCTATGAAAATCGATATATCTAAAAAAAAACTTCGCGTTTGGTCTAGAAAGCATCTGTGATGGATGCGTTGGTTTATCACTGTAACCGCCATTTGTTTCGATACGCTACTTCATAAACCGCTTAAAAGGTCGCGTTGAAACGTTTTTGTACATATCTTTAATCGCTTTTTTAATGGCGACAATAAGGAAGTCGATGCTCTTATGCAAGATTTGTTTGCTCGATCATAGGAGTCAATCGTTGCTCAATATCAAAAATAAAATGGACATACAAGTAAGTCCTTGATATAATAGCCATCCGTGATTTCCGTACGATTATTGAAACGTTTGCCTTTATTGCGGATACGCCTTTCAGAAAGAAGCACAGCTACATGACATCTTCTTCACTATACACAATACTCAGAATGTGATTGCAGACTGAAAATCTGCTCTTACGTATAATGGAGACATCTCAAGACAAATCAGGGGTTGTTCAGCAACTGATTTGCATTGATGGTAAGTATGTTTCGTTACTAATGTATTTACTGAAAACGGTCTGCTTATCTCGGCTTGATTAATCTCAGAAGCAAATGATACAGATTACGTCTCGTTAACAGTCAAATAGAGCAGTCTGGCTTTGATGGCGTTGAAGTTAAAGCTGAGGTCTTTATGGAAGATTCCAGCTAACGAGAATCGCCAAGTAAAATGTGATAGCCAAAGAGCACCAAATATCGCATGAACGCTTTGTATTTTCTTTATGTTTGGAACTGAGCAAATGATGTGAGATGAGGGAAGCTTCAATAATTTTAATTTATTCACAAAATAAATTTAGAAAAATTGTCTATTCTAGACGAATCAGAGAATAAAGCACATATCGCGATTCCTGCCCCATTTAAGACTTGCAGTTATTTTACAAGTGCCGTTGGCAGCTTCTAGTAAAAATATCTTATCGGATAGAACAAATAAGAAGATGTAATACATCCTGACGCTTGCGTATTTTTACCACTCTAAAACTGGCATGTTCTTCCTATTATTGTGAAAAAAAAGACGATTCTTTTAAATGGAGCCATCGCGTTTGACCACAAGTAAGGAAAGTTCAATTTATTATAACAAAAAAACACTATTGTACCGTTACGTTCATTTATCGGAAGTGTTCTTGTTCGATATTCATAGGTTTGTATAAAATACAGAGACGAAACAAATATCTAGAAATTTACTATACGACTTGCAAACCTCGAAAATCGGTAACTATACACTGTACAGCGCACAGTACTTGCACCTAAGTACTTTTGTGAGAAATCCGATAGGACATGATGGCCACGTTCCCTTACTTGCCGCCCTTAGCTCCCGCTGCTGCCCGAAAAATGCCCCAGCCTTAGCGCAGAACGGGGCCGACAGAGCTGACTAGAGATACATTGCACGTCCGTGTACTTTTCTCCTAGGCGAGGGCTCCTTACCGTCAGCTTCTTAAACCGTCAGCTATGACAAAGAGTCCATTGGTTCTGATGCAAACAGCAGGACCCCAACAGCTTTCTATTTCCTTTACATGTCTTCAAGACATAAAACGGACGTAATCTAAGCTATCGAAGCGATAAATCACAGCCGAGGCCAAAATAACCCGACCGCGGTGTAACCGACGTGCTGCGGACGAATGTTCTACCACTACTGAAACAATGAGTAAGGTATAAGTTCCATGTAATACCAGACAGTTTCCCTTCATACAATGCTCACAAAGTAGTCGGAAACAACATAAAACCTCGCGTCATTTTTTTTGTACGCTGGTTGAAACTGGAGAGACATCTGGTACACATGCCTTATCGATGAATATCCAACGTCAGTGTCCTGTCAGTTTGGATGGGAATATTAGAGCTGCCGTTTCATGCCTACGTGTGAACTCCAGGTGTAAGTCGCTTTTGTTGTTTGGATACAACAAAGCTATTGGGTATAGAAGTCACCTTCCATGTCAGCAGGCCGTATCCGCCGCAACAAAGAACTAATTTTTGGCCTTTCTGTGCATACTAAAGCAAGATGTTCGAACCAAATCTAATTCGAGCTTCGTTCTAAGCTAAGCAGCGAATTAGCAACGTCAGGCGCGAAAGTCCATTGGAACCGGTGAGCATAGAACGTCGTCGCGACTGAATGATTCTAATCACGAAATCAGTCAAGGCACATTAGGGGTAGTAACTTTATATTCTAGACAATATAAAACCGAGTGATATAAAAATAAAACAATATAAAAATCGTCAAAAATTAACATTAAATACCACATAAATGTTAGGAAAAGTGGAATGCTAGCTTTCAATATAAGATGTAGGATATCAGCTGTTATATTACGCAACATTGAAATATCGGACCTGCGGATCGATTACTGGTCCGCAAATATGGATACTGAATCTTCCCTATAGTATCTACACAAGTAGCGTGTGTACGATATCTTGCGAACGGCCGCTCTCAGCTTAAAGGCTACAAAAAGCGTACTCAAACAAGGCAAAAAGCCAGAACTCACGAACTTCAGCTTGCGACAAAGGCTCCCATAGGTTGCAGGTAAGGACATGGTTTAGAGTCTCAAGAGTGCAACGTGGGACCGATCGGGAAAACCCTAAGACTCTTAGCAACCCTAAGACTCTAAATGAAGCAGGAGGTCAGCTATTGCCGGTAAAATTTCATTCAATATTATTTCCTAGCCCATGTCATCGGCCACTAGGTTTATGAACCTAGACTAGATATAGGCCCATAAGCCTTCTTAGCACTACCCCATCCATTTTAAAATAAGACGAAATTATTTTTGTAGAGGGAGTATATTAGATATTAGTAAAATAAACAAGCGGTCTCTAAAAAAAGGCATGTGAAAGCTTAAACTAGCACATCATCAAAGGTAGATCCCTGATCTCAACAACCTACCAAGGCTTTTTGTTCAGTAGTGGACAGAAGGAAAATACATTATGAAAGTAGACCTGCTCTCCCCCCCTGGGTATTGCAGTACTCGACTAGAACCTCGTCAGTTTTGCGGCGTAATGATTAAAGCGAATTTCGCGCTGGTTCTCTTGCAAATGGTTGTCATGAGACATATAAAACAGATACTACAGTAATTCCGGTATCCAGATCTGTCCAGTCAAACCTTCACAATAGCTCCAGAGTAAGGCACTCAATTTTCTATCAAAAACGGCATCGATAATTTATGTACGACCAGCTGTTGAAGACTATACACCGAGAAACTGGTCGATATTTTTTTTATAGAAATCAAAATTATGTTTTCTAGGTTGAGGTGGCAATGCACCATAAGAAAAATGGATCATTTTAAAATCCTTACAAAAAAACCTTAATTATAAAGACCGAAATCTTTAATAAGTTTCATATTTTTCGAACGTTGTAAAGCTCTTGGAAGCTATTGGGGTTACAACAATCGTTTGCCACGTGTTTATTGCAGTCTCTGCTGTAAAACTGAAGTGACGAGACCTAATTTGATTACTATAATTCACAAAACTGTTCTGCATTTTAGAGATTTCTGAAATGGCTGGTCGGCTTCTACTCCGCTGGTTTTCACGCAGAAGTAAATCGAATGTCAACCTCGTTATGAAATGTACGATTGAAATACATAGAAGATAAGTCTGGCGGGCTATACCTCATATCTTTGCTGTATAAACCCCTAATGCTTTTGAAAAACATTCTGGCCTTTCAAACGATAAAGTGATCTCCACATTTGTAGAAACAACAAACACCCCTACGGATAATGCGACCGTTTTTCTGAAAGTGCAAAACCTAGTAACTTAACTTGAATAGTAGCACGCTTTCGTCCACCAGGTCAAGGACGTTCGCGTGTTTCATCGCTGCGTTCCATATTGCTACTGCTATTATTATTATTATTGTTGCTCTTATTATCATCATGAGTTCGAGTAGCGCCCTCACCCGAGCGACCGCTCTCTTCCCCAAGCGTCCTTCCTTCTCTCCCCCCAATTGCTGGTCCAACCACGCCCGAGTCCTAACTCTAGCGCAGGCAGTGCCCAACTTCTCCGAACAAACAAGCCAGCGCCTGCATTAGCCTGACAGAAGCCCGAAGCTGCGGCCAACAAGGTACAATACAGCGTGCCGTACTCGTTGCCTTCGTTGATTACGCTTGCGCGAATCTACCGTTGTTGGGCTCTCTCCATCCGAGCAACTCTCGTTACGCTGCTGCTGCTGCTACTGCTTTTTTGTTTTCGTCATGCGAGCATTAGCTTGTCTGTCGTGCCAATGAGTGTGCCTCTCAACTCTGATCTATCCTCTGATGCGAACCACGCTGTTCCATTTCATGTTCATATTTGGGCAACAAATAGAACAGACTCACATAGCGGTCCGTTTGTTAGTATTTGTTGCGTTTCAAACAGATGAATGGTCATTACTAAATTAAGTAAAAAGCAGACAAGCCGTTTGGGCTGGCCAATAAAACACAGGGACACACAGAAAGCTGATCTTCGCAACGTATTAGCTTTATGGCCTGTTAGTGACAATCAATGTATTTACTGAATTCAGCGAAAACAGTATCAGTAAAGCATGAGGTACTGTTGTTGTTGTCGTTGTCGTTGTTATGTTTAGTGCCGATTTTGGTGCTCGAAAATGGGTCTGTGATGTGCGCGGCGTTCGTCCATCGAGAAGTGAAGCTGAAGTCGTAACAATGTAGAGGAGGCAGCAGCCGGCGTATGTATGTCTGTGGTCGCTGTTGTAGCAACAAATACGAATTCGACAAAAAGATTCTGTATGGTTGTGATGTTGTTTTGCGTGTGCGTCGATGTATCACAGGTCGCTTGTGCCCAGGATGATGTTGATGAAGGCGTACGTGTTTGTGTAACTCGGTGCGTGTTCCGACACGTGTGCGCGTGTGTCCCTCGGATAAGAAATCTTCGTGGGAAGAAAGACATGATTGGGTTCTATTATCGTCAGTATCGTATTTCTGATAGCTGGGCAGTAATATTATTGAATGGAAGAACGATTGTTTAAAGGCTTAAAGTGAATTTGACTATGAGGTAACAATGTTTTTCCTAGAAAATTTCGAAATATTACCTAATAAAACTTAAAAATGCCACAAGTCGGGTTCATTTTAGCAAACTCTGACTACAGAGCCTAAGTCGACTCATGGCAGAATCGGACGAAGTTGACGATGATTGACTAATATTTACGTAGTGAATATTGAAAATAATCTTGTTGTTTAACTCCATGCCGTAACTATAAATGCGCTGTTTAATTACAATACTCACCTCAGAAGTATGTTTACTATTGCCTATTTAAGGCCTATTCTATGGAGGTCATTCGCTTTCAGTTGGGTTTCAATCAACCCATGTCAACGTTTTGCATTTCTCTATAAAGGGAACGTGTCTGAGATCTGACACCGATCAATTTGATTTATTTAGTGCTATCGGATAACCACGGTCTGTAAATACCCGTGCGTTAATAATTTCACTTGATTAACGGCCTCTTCAAAAAAGATCAGACCAAAAATCATCAGCTTCCGTTTAAACCATAACGTTCTCTCTTTCCCCCTCTTCCATTTATGTTTCTTTAAATTTTGTCTTGCCCGCATTCACATCGACACCCTCACGTAAACTGTGTTATGTGCAACGCTTACCAAATCATTCTTTATGAATATCTCTTGCCCCGTAACGTTTTACGTGCTGATACGGTTGTCTGAACTAACTTCTGTACAAAGCCATATAAGCTGTATTTTTGACTGACTGACTTAAACATAAGGGAAAAATGTACCGTTATCGAGAGTTTTGTATCACTCTAGCGTGCAATATCGTAATTGTGATTTAATTGAGTTGTATTTGTTTTGTTCTGTTTTATATGTCGGTAGCCCTAAGATATATTTTCTTGTTTATTATCCAGTTGTAATTAGCCTTTTTATGCCTGTTAATTTCTCAGCAACCTAGTAACATGATGATAAGACTAAGCGCCGTTAATACCGGCAAAGGTAGACATTTGCCATAGGCGAAGTATGATATAAGACCATTACCTTATGGTACTAAAAACTTTAACAAACAAAGCTGTTAGCATTTCACTATGGAGTGCTTCTGTCACACTCTGCGGGTCTTTCGGCAGTCGTTTTGCCGTCGGTAACCCATATAATCGAAGTTCTGAAAATTCTGTTTTTTGCTACGCGAATTAAGGACACAGTTTTATGGTTTAAATACAAGGATAGCTAAAAAAAAATAAAGTTGCGTAACATTTGACCATCGATAAGGGAGAAGTCAGAAGGTAGAAATAAAATCGAATAATTACGTATATAAAGGATTACGTACCAGATAGATTCAGTGCAAATGAGCCCAGTGGTCGATATCAATAACCTTGGCGACAAATAATTTCCCTAAAAAATGAAGTAGTTGTGTGTCTACAGTCTTTTACCTACGCTGGCTGTAGAAAGGCAATTTGATGTCCTTTTTTTTCGGTCTTGGCCCTTCATTATCTAACTGTTTTGAAAAATTACTGCCAACGAAAGAGCAGTCCTTCAAGTGCTCTACAAATTTTGTTCCTTATCCTGCAGGCATACCACGAAGCCTTGGACACAAGCCATTTGGTATATACAATGATGTCTTATAGTATTTACTTAGACCGGACGCGATATTCAGGTGCGCATCTATATCGCTCCATTCGGAACACTGATTTAAGGGCATGAAAAAGGCTGATTTTCATTAAGTAGCGTGTTCGTTCGGACAAATAATTTTTTTGAGGTTTAGATGGACAGCAGGTATATACAAAAGTACAACATAAACTATTAACATAACTGCGACTGTTACCATATTATAACGTGCGCTATTTGTCACCCTAATTTAATGAAGAAGTTAAGCTTACTCAGCTTTTAGCCTAAACAAGGCTCAAAGCCTGTAAGCGATACCACTTATTTACATTGAAAAACTTCATAAGCAACTACTTATTTCGATACGATTAGCTTTCCGGCGTCGTTCAAAAGAGCAATACTGCAGATTACGGCAACAGTTATTACGATACACCTACAAAAGGATATTTATAACTGGGGTAAATGGCACTCATACATGCCCTCTTCCTGTATTAACCAAAATAAATGGGGTAAGTGGCTACTACTGGTCAACGTATTCAGTGAGCAATAGCACCCTTAATTGAAATATGTACTATTCTAGATACAAAGTTCGATGTCTTTTATGTTTTAAGCAGTCTACTCGCGGAATTTCTTCTTGCGTCGTTTATGTCCTTTATTTATCATCGTCTTCTGAATCGCTAGGAACGTTGCATGTTTGTCCTTTTTGATTATTAAGTTGTTCTTAATGAAATCCCAAAGGCTGCTTGAGTAATCGTTATTGAATCTGTTGATGGGATTACTTCGACCACGAAGTCGCGATTGCGAACAGCGTTGTGTTTCGCCTGTACATGCTTGAAGCGATATAAACAGCTTGACGTTACGGTAGAGCTCGCTACCTCAATGACGCGAAAACATTGCTACAACGTCAGCGACAACATCAACAACAATAGACATAGTCTTTCCGTGTGATATTACATAGAACCGGTTGATGGCTCTGCTGTAACGCTTACGATCGTAATAATATTCATTTAAGTGAAAATATTTTGGTCTTTCGCATTGTTGGTAGAAAACCTCCATTATGAATACGACACAGAGGTTATTGTAGTAGTATATAATTTATGTATTTATTTAACATTAAAACCATTACGCCTGCTTTTTCTTTTATAAGTGCCATCTGTATTTAACACCGCGGCCATCACCTATCATCATCCTTAGCCATGTCTGTCTCTATCATCAATTTAAAATCCTGTCGAATCACTACCTATTTATTCAAATATGTATGTATGTTTTTAAGAGAGTCTTCTCGTTCAGTCATTTTTTCATGTACACTTGTAAGCATGTCTGCTTTCCAGCGTAAATTTTAATTTTTTGTTTACACTTCACTTATAATTTAATCATAAAATACGTAGGGATATAAATAATTTGATCATGAAAAGGAGAAGCTTCATTCATTTATTTCTTGAACTTTTTGCTCTCCCCAAATACTACAATCAATGCTATCAGCAGAACGGTCATTGTTGTCAACGTCATTGTTTTTAGTCAGCTGTATATGATTAATGAATAAATCGCCGTTGCGAATTTCAGGCCACACAAGGCGAAAGCCGAAATGGCTGGCGGTAAAGCTTTTCTTATATAATGCTACTAGCGTTGTGCATCGTCGCCCAAAGGTGGCCTAGCTTTTTAGGTCCAATTCGTTATGTGTTATCTAGCAGTAGAGGCGCAAAGCCAAAGGGGGAACATCGCTATGCCTTGACCAGACTTCCATTTGTTGCAGTTGTTTCTTAAATTTCTGACGCTTCGTTACGATAGCTCGTTAATTTCACCGTTGTTCTACGTGCTCTCTTTGCTCTTATTCTTCGTCTTTGCAAATTCCGTCGCTACTGAATGTTTGGTGTACCCTTTGCCTATTTCGTCTAGTCTTGGAGGCAGTAGATGTGCATTATGTGCTTTCTTGAAGCTTTTCATCATCTTTTTGTAACTGTTTAGACTAGGGCTTATTGCATTTCCCGTGATGTTGTTACATCCCGTTTTTTGGCTACGGTCTATGGCTGATTATTTCTTCGAAAAAGTGGCTCTGTCATATACTGTCTACTCGTGTCTTTCTTTTTATCTATTATCAGTTTTTTTTTTCATGGACTCGTGATGGTATTATACTGATTTTATTGTAAAAAGTTGGCGAAAAAGCGTTCATTCTACTTTATTTGGTAATCATCGTTTTTACAACGGCAGCAACAGCAGCACGAGGAGAGGCGACATCTGAAAGCTGCACTTAATTAATTCCTTCTATCGGCGGTGTATGGGACAAAAAAGATTATGATGAAAACAGGTAAATTAGAAGCCATGAGGCCAAGGAAAACCGCTGGCATTGCTGCGGCAGGCAGCCCGGAAAACCTTTTACTTAGGTGGCATTTGTGCGACATATAATAATGAGGATCGCCATGAAGATTGTTTCTCGAATTTTCAGTGGCCAATATTCTTACTCGAAGTGGCTATGTACAACTCCATGGCTAGGGGGATCTACTGTTTAGTATTATGCGTTTTTGATGTTGTTATTAATAGATTCGCTAGTCGAGTCAGATCATGATTCTACACTTCCGGGGTTCTCCGTCACAGTTTCGCTTGGACTTCGCAGTAACGCTTCCATGTCTCTGATGCAACCTCTGACGTAGTAAATGAAATATAAAACAAGCTGCGTGTTGCTCCTGTTTTTTGTCTTATATCATTCCACTTTGTTCTTTCTACTCTCCGACATATATACCTATATATCGTTGCTTTTGTAATTCGTCCGTGGAACGTCCACAGCGACGTTGTTTAGTATAGTTTCGGCGCAATACGACAAAGATACGATGTTATATGCGGATGTTTCATGGTCTAATGCTGTTTCATCGATAAGACCAATCAATTATTTGTGTATATATGGGGGAGAAGCCATTTTCACTCTTTTTTTCTTTCTTAATTACTTGACCGTTGACTATTGTCCAAACGAAACGGCTCTTTACGAAGCCCTCATCCCAGTTATTCTAGATTATAACTCGAAAGCTTACACTGACAAAATGGTATCGTCCGAGAAGTACATAGATGGTGTCATTTAATAAAGCTTTGTTAACCAGGTGCAAGCGTGCCCCCTTAAACATCTTTGCCGCAATATTGAGCCGTTATGTAACCAAAAATGCTGTTATTATGTTATGTTTGAATTACACATCGATGCGAACTGTTGAATCAGCCAATTTTTTGCTACTAACTAACAGCAGCTGAACGAGAAACACTTCCCTCTGACCTACGAAATCATTGGACAATTCGGGAGCGTAAGTTTTTAAACTATGGTAGATAGAGCGTCGTTTTTGTTGATGTTGAAGTTGTTTGTTTCGCAAAGTAATTTCGAAATTAACTTTATGGTATATCCGACCATGATATATATATCTTGTCTTTATCTAGAATTAGCTTGGGCACCTAACACCATAGTGTAACCAACATCCATTACCATAATGATCGCAAGGAACTCTTGTCGCATACAAAATAGTGTCATTTTCTCCTTCCGACGGATGACACGCTTGTTAGACTGTATAAGCTTAGTTTTTGTACTTCTGTGAAAAACGCTAGAAGTATGGTTTTGTCAATCATTCGAATCATAGTTTATAGTGAATAATGCCTTCTGGCCAAAGTAGACAGTCAATGTTACGTTAGCGTTCAAAATATCAGATATTTTAAGCGGGTACCTAGCTAAAGTGGAAAAGATGTTTGCTTAAGTAAGGAGCTGTTTTTACGCGGCATCTTTGTTAGAGTAAACTGATTGTTTCCGAGAGTGAAATTCCAGTTGTTCTTGTTGTGACTGAGCGCTTGTGTGTAATCAGTGTTGTCCATTGCGATCGTTGAAGGCGCGACTGCGGTCTGTTGTATTAGTCGCAGTTTTACGATGCTATGAAAAGTATCTCGACAAAATAACGAAATCGATATTCCTACTCTTCGCGCACCGCTGTTTCTTTCTTGGCTGATCTGTCCTGAGCCGACTTGTATCCTCTGTTCACACGGAAAAAGCGTAATAATTCCTTGCTTGAGTATACAAGGGTTTTGTTTACTCCTGAGTAAGTACACCAATAACCGTAATGGTAACACATATTTTCACATCTAACGAAATTTATCAGTAAAGCTCCGTATCATAGATATCTGTGCAGTAGATTTCACTGCAATTCCGTTGTAGATTTTGGTCAGACGTGTAATTGGCCGAAGGCAAACTTATAACTATATAATGAAGACGGCTCGTATTTTGCCCGTTTCAGTATTCGTTCGTTCGTTGTCCCTATGGCCACGACAGTGACTAGTGATAATTGCAACTGAGCTCCGTTGTGACCAATGACGAATTTGTTATTGAACGTGTCGTTGGTCCTAAGAGGCCTTAGCCAGGTCGCAGCACTGCTACTCCACGAGACTCGTTTATGACTTGAAGTTTGTCAAGTTCCGATACCGCCAGATGGGCAGACGGTATCGTCACTAGAATTTTATTCATATCGACTAATTTATATCCTTTTTTGCAATTTCTTTTGCAAATTTTTCATCTCGCCATTACTATGGTTCGTAATCTGCTTTGGGCCGAACACATATCGAAGTGTCGCTCTGCTCGGAATTGTCACATAAATCCACAGAAAGGGATAAGAGTGTTTGTGTTCTCTGTAGCTGTAAGTCAAGTATCATTTTTTAAGATACTGGCTCGAGTCATCACGCTAAAGAAGTTCCGCTCCTGTTGACTATACCCATTTAGCAACCAATATGTATAATACATATCTTTCTAACGTTACATGTAAAAGAGGTCACCTAAGAGATTAACACTAGAAATGCATCATAGTTGAGGCACCTCAAAACGCTTTAGGTAGAGACATGTCTGACATGAGAAAATATATTACTTGCAAAACTCTCTTTGTAGCCAGAATACGTTATATAGCGAGCACATCAAATAATAAGCTCGATCATTAAATGTAAGTCAAAGCGAAAACTTCGATTTTGGCCCGTAGTTGTCTAATGTGTAATGAAACCAACTCGCTAGTGCAAGACATCCTCTGTTAGCACTATAAAAACTAAGGTCGATGGAACACGGAGCTAGAAGGCTGTTTACTTCTGAAAAAAAATCGTCTAGTACGATATCCAACATTTCTATCGCTTAGCGTACCCTCAAAACAGGAGACTGTCAGGCTATGCAGTTGAGAAACCTTACGCGAGTAATGATAAAACTTGATTGATTTGGAACATCTGCTATCCAATAAGTTATATAGTAATACGCCAACTGCAGGAATTTAAACCAGGAAGTGGTCGATCTCATGCTGCTCAGAACAGTCACACTATTCAAACAGGCTGCTACCAGCTGCGTTTAGCTCACCTTACTTTGTACCAAATAATAATACTCCACAGAGTGATTAATAATAGCAGTACGAATTAATACATAAAACCTTCTTGGATTTACATAAAGTGCATAGGACTTACGCGTCGTTGACGAAAGTCAAGGACGCAGCGACCTGCCCCGTCTGCCTGTAAGCAGAGACTGCCGGCCGGCCAAGCCATCTAAGTCACCGCTACACCCATGCTGTTCGCTGGGAATCTTCTACTCATTAGGCAAACTGTCATAAACTCACGTCGATCCTGAACCTTGTCAAGGGGTTCGAAAATTAGAAAATACGTAACTTTCAGCTGTTGCCCACTTATAAATCCAAATTCTTAGTTTTTCCAGAAGCTCTTCAAGCCAGCCGGATCATTAATTTCTATTTAACCACTACACATCAAGCATAATGAAACAAGAAGCACAGATTAAGGACACGAACAGGTCCACATACAAGAACAACAAAGCCAACATATTCTTCTAAAGGTGTGAAGCACCTAAGTTAATTAGATGCTGTGAAAATATCTGTTCAGAAAGTAATTTTGTATGCCCTATCAGTAGGCGGTGACTGATACTCGATTGCATTTTTTCGACTAAAATGTACCATACGTTACTAGTTGAGACCGCCTACCGAACTTCCCACCAAGTTAGGCCGGCCTATAGTATAGGTAGACACGTAACGTTTACTTGCAATAGTCATTTACTAGTGCAAATGATCTATGTTAAACTTTTCTTAAATTTCGTATTTTCTCTGGATTTTGCGAAAAAAAAAAACACAAGAAAGTTCCTTTTTTGTATGCAATCAATTTTAACAAGCGACACTGAACTCTCACGTTTCTAGGTAAAGGTAAATCTGTTGCCTTATAAACTATCGTTTCGCTTTGCGCTCCACTGCTGACAGCTGTAACCCGTCTGCGTTAAACGTTGACTGCTGGCAGAGAAAGGGCGTCACCGATCAAGGATGGAATACTAGGTAGATAGAGGCGCCTTGTGTTCATTCTAAAACAGAGTTCTTCTGGCCTCTTCTGAACCGTCAGCAAATTCTGACTGTTTTCTAAACGGTTTGTTTTATAAGACAGACCTGCATTTGACTTACCCTTTCTGTATTTGCAGCATGTGCCGCCTATTGCAAGCAACTAAATTTGAATGATTCATGATTAAATAAATTTGTGCGTGCGTGTTCGAACATGCGATTAAGCGGCAAGGGAACGCAAGTCTGGAGAGCTAAGAGAACACCCCATAGCGTCTTAGACTTCTGAGTTTTGCGAAAGTAAAATGTAAAAAAGAGACTACCTAAACTAAGTACAGGCTTAGTTTCGGGAGGTTCTTGGAGTAAATCAGTATCGTATTTGTTTTCTTCTTAAATTTATCACAGCTATCATTAACCGTATAACAAGCCAGGTTTCCACATATATTTTTATTTTGAGACTAGGATTTTTTCAAACTGTCGATATAACCAATGTAAGCCTCCTATAGTTCGATCACTGATATTATCTTTTATGGCTGTGCTCGGTAATTGTCATTGTAGAGGCTAGAAGTAGGCCAAGCTAATTACTGAATATTCATCGACAATTGCGCTCTTGTCTATGAGTACATCGACGTTCATCTACCCCAAACACAGGTTGTCTACTTCCGCAATCTCGTCTTTCACCTAATCGAAATGTGCTATCTTAGATTGTACTCCGGACGCGCGAATACCTTTTTTTTAGCCTATTGATAAGCACACCACTGGTTTAGAGGGTGTATGCAATGTAACGAACACAAGTGTAGCTTTACAAAGGGTAAGCGTCGCTATCAAAGGAGACACCGTCAAAATAAACATGGAAATCACATAAGCGTCAACGCGGTTTGTTTAGACTTATAATCAGTGGTATGTAATAATATGGTGTGACATAATTCTTGCTCGCTTACTTTGCTTCGACTAATAGTACTTTTCTTCTTTCAGGGGGCACCTTTTTCGCTGAACAACAAAGGTCATATTAACTAATAAACAATGTATATTTTACATATATTTAAACATATAAAACGTATTGTTGCAATGTTACTTAGGTTAGTGCTTTAATATATTCGAACAGTTGTAAGGCGAATCAATAAAGATTAAGTAAAACACGTGTTTTGAGCTTTTTATTATTGTGCAGTACTTTGAAAGCACATTGAGTATTTTATTTTAAGATGGGATGTGTTACACTCAGTTTCGTGGCTTTCCTTTTTCTCGTCCTTTTTTCAGGACACCTCTTTATAGACGCACCGTCGTCTTTTATAAGTCTTAATAACAAGGATTTTCGCTCTCGTCGTAGTCAGGATGATCGGATCGTTATCGCCAGAGATGTGAGTATTTTTTTCAGCTATAAATCAGAGGCCAAACGTGCAATAAAATGAGAGCTGCCGTGATACAGTTTATGAAACAAATAAACAAACAAACAAACTATCACTAAAAAGACTGCATGTGAAGACAAATTGTTTCGAATTTCGTTTCATACCTAACTAGTATTCTCGTGATTGGGTTCTTTTTTGTAAATGTCTGGGCTCCACTCGCACGTGTCTATCAATATCAACAATCAGTTTTGTTTCAGATTTTCCAATTTGTTTTCCTAATATTTTTGTTATGAATTAAGTAAATCCACACAGATGGACTGTTATCCACTTATGAGTTTAGAATTTACTTAGTCTTCGTGCGCTTGTTATATTATAATCATGATCAAGAGATACACTTGTATTAAGTCCTAATTGTAACGCTTGCCATTATTATAAATTAACTTTTGACGCTAGTTTGTAGAAATGTTTTGGTATTGGTTTCATTGATGCTCTATTTTCCTTGTCACCGCGTAATCTCTGATTCTAACATTTATACTAAGTGGTAGTTAGCTGCGCAAACCTTTGATGTCCTTTATCGCCATTGGAGCTAAACAAAGTAAATTTAGTTCTTAGAGTAGCTTGTTTGCTTGTTCAAGATATAGATACTATCTTGATCATATATGTACACTAACAATTTGTTGCTGCATTTTGCTACAGTTGTACCCCGTCTCTGAGGTGATTGCCGCTGTGGCCCCACGCAACCCACGAGGGTCCGAGGGCCGGATCCATCGGTGTGAGGTTTGCCATAAAGGCTTCAGCATGAAGCATCATCTCACAGAGCACATGCGAACGCATACCGGTACGTGTTACATTAGCAGGCTTTCCTAGCCTACTGTCCTAAAAGTGATTTTCTCATTGTCACGCTATTCTTTGTACTTGATTAGACTCACAAAGATTACTAGGTGCTCCAACTGTAATTTTTATATGACTAACAAGAGAGCTAAGTATTTAAACATTTTTTTTTTAAATCTGCCTTTTCAAAAATTTTAAAAGTTGGAGTAACTGAGAGTATTGTTTTGTCGAACAATCTCTTGTTAGAGCCTTACTAGTGCGTTTAGTAATAAAGTCAAACAAGTTGCGCCGTCTGCGACAGAGGTAGTGGCCAATATTTATTATTGATTATATGCTTAAGCGGTGTTTTCTTTTGTAGACATTATAGAACGTTATAATCTTCACTAGAATGGACTATCGAAGGAAAATCCAAAAGAAAAAGAATACAATTCTACGTAGAGAGTTTTAGGAGGCATATTAATAATTTTTATATATTTGGTTGTGTCTTCTTGCAGGTGAAAAGCCCTTCCGCTGTGACATCTGCCACAAGGCATTTGCTCAGGCGGGAACGAGGAATTTTCATAGGAAAAATGCCCACTCACTTAAAAAAAGCGCCTTACCTCCTGATTTCGCGCTCAGACTTGCTGAAGGATCGTGAATATGTAAACGGTCAACACACTCCAAATAGCCAGCTAGCCTGTGTAGTCAATACAGAAACAGCTTTCTCAACAGCACAGGACCTTTAGTTGTAAATTGCTGCGTTGAAAAATCATTGTCCTGTGTTATTTCTGTCTAGTGTGGAAAATCAAGACGTGTCTAGAAGGCCAAATATGATACTCAAGTGACGAAATCCATCGGATCCTTAGGATATCGATTAGTCTTGGAATAACGATATCGCGATACATTTTTAGGAGGAGGGATTTAACCTCAAGTCATAATCAGTAAATCAAATGGTTTGCGGACGAAAAATCTTCTTATAGGGCTTCGGCTTAGGACGAGGAAAACAATGAATCGATCAACTTTAATGCAAAACAAGAAGGTATTTTCGTCAATGAAGTCAGTTACGTGGATATTTCAGTAGTGGGTAATCCGAGTACGAATGAACATGCTTTTACGGTTAATTTAATCTGAGATATCTGACTGGCGACAAACTATCTAGACAAAAACGCTACATAGATATATCTGTATCGTTGTAGACTGATATTTATTAAAAAAAATTAATGTAACTTAAGCTTAATTTGATTCGGCGTTATTATAGGCACTACATGCGACTCGACACTTTATACTGCGCTGGCTATTTTTACTTTAATAATTATTGATTGATAGAGTTATTGTTTTTTTGTTATCTGGTGTATGTGTGTATATATATATATATATATATATATATATATATATATGAGTGAAGTTTTGCTCGAAACATTACTCATTGATTATCAACATATGGCGAGGTTTATCTTCGAAATGCAATGTTGAATCATTGTAGTTCGGCTACTAGTCATTAGGTGAAAGTTTAGGACGCTTTTATGTTTTCACTTGTTTTACTTTACTGGAAAGTGAGCGAGCCATTGTTTCGTTAAAATATACGTGTTTACATTGTTTTATATGTAACGATCAAGAGTGAACACTCTCCACACGAACATGTTTGTCGTTTTGTTCGCTCCGTGTTACCACTGATTCAGTAAGAAGCCAAAGATTTCATGACACCAAATCGAAGTGCGAGCAAATAAAAAATGGAAAATGGTTAGGTCAATTGACGATTTATTGAGAACATTTCTTAGAGAGCAAATAGATTGCTAGAAGGCAAATACAAACTCCGGCTTGAAGTCGAATGTAATAGCTTGTGCACGACTTCAATAGCTTACGTTAGTAAACGTGCTGCTGAGCAGACGACACTGCAGCCGTCCCATAACAAAATCAGCCGGTGATCGTTCTAGCGCGGAAAAGTGGTAATCGTACTAATTGTATGCTATGGCCATCTATAGAAATGATCTCATCATTCACTAGCTACATCACATTGATTTCTACCGTCGCTACCGTCAATATCATATGCCACACTGAGGTTTTTTATATTTGTTTACTGTCGCTCATAGAATACAGGCTGCGTAGCCTTACTGAGAGATACGTTTGTACGACACTACGGACCACCGAGTGAACTAACTGAAATGCAACAGACAAATATCTCAAACGGGTAAAAGTGTAACGAGTTAGATATACGGCACAGATAAGCATATGCAGTTTACTAATGGTTGCACGGGTGTCTATATACGTGTACATAGGATTCGCGTTTGTGCTTGCGTGTGGCTGTTGTGCATATGAAATATAGAATCACACTAAAATCGCTTCTTTGCTACCATAGTTGTCATTAATTACTGTGGATACTGGTCGATTCAGACGCATGCAGGAAAATTCACATCGAAAATAGCGAAATATTATAGTGAAGAAATATATCTCAAAGCATGGGTAGCGGTCATTGCCTCAGTAGCGATAGTAAGCGTGAAGTAAAGTTGTAAATTAAGCGATTGATGTATAATATTAGCAAAATATGATTACGCATAAAATCCGATTTTTCGGACACGTTCGACCAGTATCGTCGTCAAAGTACATCATCGCCAACATTATGTAAAACCTGACATTGAAAAATTTATCATTCTAGAACTTACTTAGCAATATTTTATACCAAATAGTGAAAGGGAAATCCCATTGCAACAACATGATACTCCTGCCAATCAAACGATCTCAATAAATGACGACTTGGAATGATACATATTGCTACATATACTGACGGAAACTCCATAAGAATTGTAACAATCCATAACGCCGTCAAACACAAATAATATTTTCCCATAAAAATTTGACCCAAAGAGAAGGTTGAGCTGCGGAGCGGAGCATTGATATTACGAGCAAAGTGTTTCGTTGGCTAAGTATGTGTTTCATAACTTTTAAAGGAGCGAGGAAAAGTACAACATTATCAGTAGTTTAACATTTTCAAATTTAATCGTCACATCTTGGACGCTGCTAAGAGCAGAAAAAATCTATAAATACACTGTAAGTGGGAAAAAAAATAGAAATATGTTTGAAAAAAATACTATAATCATATTATTATATAAGCACTAATAATAGATAAGTACTACTAAGATAGGCATTGTCATATTAACAATAATAGTAATAACAACTGTGTACGAGACAGAAGCGATAACTACAATATGACACTAATTTGTAACAGACGCAACAAATACTGGAATAAATAAAGCATATTTTTGGAAGAAAATGCATATAAATATGTGTGTGTGTTTGCATTTAATATAATTGTATGCAACTGCAATTTTTTTTTTCGGCTAATCCATTTCATATAATTGCAAAGCAATCGAAAATATTTCAGTGTTAGATAAGCGATATAAACGTACTTAATAAATAAATATTAATCGTCGGAAATTCACGAGCTTCGTAAGCTAAAGCTAAATAAGGAAAAATTCACCAGGGTTCTATTTCATATAACTTGAGAGTGCGCAGAAAATTGTATTATCTTGAATGTACAGCCAATAATGAGGGAAACAGAGAACAGATTCATTTCGCACATTGATGTCACGCATTTGTTTCAAGCTTACTAAAGTGTAATGGTATACTGGGCACGATATATATCAAGCAGACTTGATAAGAGCAACGTTTTTGCCCTCATGTATTTCGAAGCATTTCGTTATACATGGGCTATCGCAATGCGAATAACAGGATATTAATAGTAGTGGCGCCTGGATATTTTGGCACCCAACGCTTTGTCGTCTCTGAATCACACGTAATTCAACTAATGTTATCATACAATCATTTTGATCGAATGAGGGCCTTTCGCAAATCGTGAACTACCAATTTTGGCCAAGTACTAGATGGTATCTCATGTTGTCTACGGCATCATAACAACTTATCGATACCTCACAAGCTGGCGATTCTACATGGAGAAGCCGACAGAAGCCTACTCATGTAAGAAACAATTATTGAATCCACGATCGTTGCTAAGTAACCATTTCCGGCAAACTTAATTGGCTATACCGACGGCATTAACTTTCCTCGTTAATCTATCTATATCTACGTCTATAGGTACGACACAGAGAAGCAACAGAAACTCAATATCAATTGAATTCTATGTTAATATGCAGAATCACATTACATATAAATTCGAGGGTCCCGAAACCTCTTTAGAGCTTAGTATAAGATCCAATGTTTTTAATTATAAAACATCTAACAATAATACCCACGGTGGACGATGTTGATTTCACTATCTATGGAGATCGAGGTAATAGTGCAAGACAACTGTAACTTTTAGATCCTCCATCAAGCTAACTACAGAAATGGTCACATAATCTAAAATATAGTTTTTAGATTTTTATGAGAATGTAAAGCTATAGACATTTGCTACACACAGAGATTATCACGTTATTCATTGGTATATTTTTATCAGAGTTATTTCTAGTTGTCTGAAATCCAATCTCTACAAAATTCAAGCTTATATGATAAACGGATTTTATAAAACGGCATCAAAACGCTATCTTTTCTTTTTAAATAACACAAATTAGGGCTTCAAATACTTCTAATTAGTGAACAAGAAATACTATAGTTTACTATATTGTATAGAACTTTATTGTATTTAATTTGTTGTTTTGTAAAATTTCGCGCTGTAGAAAAGATGCTTGCCCATCTATGGTTAGAACTACCCATCTATGGGCGCCAGACTCATAACCATCTGGCTCAGATCCACAGATTTTTTCGACTTATCGGGTAGATTCGCTCAGCTCACTGTCGAGTTTCGTTCTATCGAATGAATATGGTCATACTTCTTACCTTTATTTTTTTTAAACTGGTTCGGATGAGTATGATGAAATTGCAACGACGCGCAATCTGCTTAGTAATTTTTTATAATTATTTGGTAAAATCACATAGTTATTCCGCCGCAGAAATCGGAATAATCATACTCGTGGAAAATGGCTTCTGAGCTATAAGTATACCTTTGTACAGCTTATCCTTGTCCTACGCTCGTAATTGGTCTTAAGAGTTTCTTCTGAGGAACATGCGCAGCAGTTTTTAAATGAGATTCGAATATTAGCGCCATCACCTTTGTTTATAAGTGTCGTCAGTCTATGCCGCCTAACAGGCGCTACGTCTTGCTTTTTGGTGTATTGAAGGACCAAACTGTTCGAAGCTCATTGAATATAAGACCCACCAATAGTCATTTGTTTTACCACTACCAAGTATATGACGCTAGTTTACTATTTTAAAATACGATCCTGGTTTTGTGCGGAAACAAATCTTCACCAAAAATTGGTCGAGGTATGTTTTAAATTCTATGTCCGCGATGTGGGAAAATCTCATATGTAGTCAATGGATGAACTTCACAATGGTCGAAAAAGAGTTTGCTAACTGGCTAATTATGAATACTCCTTTACAGGACGAGTGATACGTATTAGTTTCGTGCCTGTGTGGGTTAAAAAGAAGACATAGTTTCACTGTTAAATATAAAACAGTTTTTATTTTCGTTATATTTCGTTATAGAAAAAAATATCCTAAAAATGCAAAAATAGTACAGGCCTTGTCCTTAAATTTTAGCGCGAAAAAGTTTTACTTCGCTATGTTATATTTTCTAACTGGTCCTAGAATGCGTCTATTTACAGAATGGAGTTGGTCTTTGATCCTTCAGATTTGCGTGTTGTAGGGAAACTCGCCAATCCACTAAGCGCGGATCTTCTCTATGAACCTTCTTCTATTGGCCCTCCACGACCATCTGGTCTTAATCATTGTCCATTTTCTCCACCGCCGTTACGAGTGCTTTCCGATAAAGCGGATTTCGAACAAAAACTTAAGGAACTTCTACTAAAACCACCAAAACTGCACCTACCCCGGATCATTCCAAATATTCTCAACCTGCTCAGGTTCATCTGCCTATTCACTGCTATTTTTTTTGCTGTAATCTGTAGTTGAATTCCATTACGGTTTGTACATTAACAGCCTCCGCGTTGTTATTCTAAAGCTAATTACATCTCAATCAAAGGGTAGGCTCCAGAGTTTGAAGATGTCGACATAACCCCGATTCGAATATTTCCTTAGTTTACAGTAAGATCTCGAAATGTTTGTGGCTGTACAGAAATCAACCCATAATGCATGGAATATCGAACATACTTTTTTTGAACCTCAGAAATGATATCGGATTCGATCGTGTCAATTGGCTATAGCAGTTTACAACCGTATACGTTTTTTTTGTTAAGTACATAGTAAAGCATTTTTTACTTATCCACTATTACTTACAAATCAAGTGCGTCTTTTTCGTCTGTAGGACTGAGCAACCGCCACAGATAGGTGAATTACACGCGGTACGAGATTTAGCAACTGGCGAAATTAAGGGTGTCCGTGAGGTAATTCCGAAACTTGAGATCAGCAAAGTTGACTTCGACGAAACTTACAGTAAGCCTCCTGGTTTCAACCATGACGTTGATTTGGATAAAACCTCATTGCCAGTTCCATGTCAGTTCGATGTGGACAAGGCGAGTAGCACTTTATCACCCGATTCAGATGACATGCAGAGTTTCCTTGCGTCCTTGCCGCCCCTAGAGGACATGGTAGCCTCAGATCGTTCTATTAATCTTCAACATTTCGGAGAAGCTGAATCCTGTACTCAGCCTCCAAAAGAACAGTTAGACGAACCACCTCAGGTGAATCTAAATGAAGTTCTTCGAATTAAAGACTTGCCCTCGACGGAAGAAGGCTCGATTGGAAGACGCAAATGGGCTGAGGTAGTGAACATTGCGGAGACAGTGCCTAACTATGCCGAACTAAACCCAAATCCTGCATATACATGGCCATTTGAGCTTGACACATTTCAGAAGAAAGCGATTCTACTTATAGAGAAAGGCGAAAATGTTTTTGTATCAGCTCACACGTCAGCCGGTAAGTAACTGTGCAAAAATGAGTTATTAAACAAGTAAACTCTTGCTGCCGTCTAGCCCCTTAATAAACTACACAGACATTACACATAGCAGATAGAAGTTTTATTTAGAGTAAAAAGAGCTTTAAGTTTTCGATTATATTTGTTTAGTTGATGTGCATACAACTCACTCATAGATGCTGTTTGCTCCGTCATCGTTACATCATACCATTTTGCGACTATTTGTAGTTCTAAAACATCAATGTTAGATTATTGTAAACAAACAATGTTGATTATTTGAAATGGCTTTTGTATTTATTTGCTATCGATTTCATAACATATAACTTACTTTTAGTTTATTTTACATCAGGCTAACCAGGACAGAGTAATAAAAATGTGTGATATGGTTCGGTTGAACAGGAAAGACTGTTGTCGCAGAATACGCAATCGCCCTTGCGAAAAAGCACATGACAAAGACAATCTACACTTCCCCGATCAAAACACTGTCAAATGAAAAATTCCGGGATTTTCGGGAAATGTTTGAAGATGTCGGTATCGTTACCGGAGACGTACAGATAAAGCGGGATGCTGCGACTCTCATTGTGACAACTGAAATCCTTCGGTCGATGCTTTACAACAAGGCTTCGATTATTGATGATCTCGAATGGGTAATTTTTGATGAGTGTCATTACATCAACGACGCAGATCGTGGAGTAGTCTGGGAAGAGGCAAGTTATTTGGATTTATCAAGGCCTGCATGAGCAGCATTTTCTACCTCTCGTAGGTACTTCGTGAAGTTCTGTTAAGGTAATTACTGTTACTAACAGTTAATTTAAGATAATTCGTGGCACATCTGAATAAGTGTTTTTTTATAATCTTACAAGGTTGCTTTAAAAATTATTTCATCTAAAAAAGAGGTGTTTATGGGCATGTAGGTGTTGATTATGTTACCGCCACATGTTCACCTGGTTCTGCTGTCAGCAACGGTTCCTAACGCTATAGAGCTGGCTGACTGGATCGGCCGCATAAAGCAGAAAAGCATTTATGTTATTTCAACGACAAAACGACCGGTCGCACTGGAGCATATGCTTTATTTAGGAAAAATAGGCGCCTCGAAAGAACAAAAGGCTCTGCTCAAAGCCAAGGAAAAACCTCAGGCTGTCGAATTGCCAGATCAAGCAGTGCTGATCCTTGACTCATCAAACCAATTTAAGAGCAAGAACTACCTACAGGTAATGCTCGTATGCAGTCGATGATTATCAGACATAACTGAATAAAGATATACGGAGAAACATATCGCGAGAGCTTATATTATTAGACCAGATTCAATGGACTTATTGAGTACACCTATATTTCCTGAAATGACACGTGACTTCTGACGCAGGCATTCGTGGTAACACTCAGATTACTTAACATAAAGTGATTCTTATCCGTACGTTGATTGCGTCGTCTTTCTTTTTTTTACCTGGATTTTTATGTGTTCATCATAATAATAACGAATACGAATATTTTTGCTTGGGTCTGAAATGTGGTTTGCAGGTGTGCGCAGCTAAGAGGGGTTCTTTTAACCAATGGAAGGGCGGAGACGAACGAAGCCGGTACTTGGGTCTTGTGCAATACTTGCAACAAAATGATTATTGTCCGGCAATTATATTCACGCTGTCTCGGAAACGTTGCGATGACAACGCCAGAGCCCTTGGAAGCGTAGACATGACGTCAGCCACGGAAAAATCCCAGATTCATAAATTTATCAAACACTGCACGGCACGACTCTCTCCGGAAGATCGTCGTTTGCCGCAGGTCGAAATGCTTAAGCAGTTGCTCAGGGTCGGCATTGGGATCCACCACAGCGGCATTCTTCCCATCATGAAGGAGGTGGTCGAAATGTTGTTCCAGAAAGGCTTGACGAAGCTGCTGTTTGCAACCGAGACTTTTGCGATGGGCGTCAATATGCCTGCTCGGACCGTCGTATTCGATAGCATTCGTAAGTATGACGGCTACCAGTTTCGCGACTTGCTGCCAGCGGAATACATTCAGATGGCTGGCAGAGCAGGTCGTCGCGGCAAGGATACCGTTGGCGTTGTTCTTATTATGGTTAAAGGAGACGTACCGGACTCACGTTCACTGCAGGTAATGATGACCGGCAAACCACAATTGCTCCAGTCGAAATTCAAGGTGACTGATACGATGATCCTTAATCTGAAGGCTGGACTGCAAATGCGTGTTGAAGAAGTTATGCGCGACTCATTCGTTGAAGACTCAAAACAATCGCAGCAGGATAAATTTGTTAAAGATAGAGAAAAGTTAACAGAAAAGCTTGCAGCAATGGAACCTGTAAATTGTAATTCCTGTTCGAGCATCAGCGAATGCCTAGCTGATCTTGAGCATCTAGCTGCCTATAGACTGACGTTATGGCAGCGGGTGTTTGAACTTGCGGCATCAAGTAAAATTTTTTCACCTGGAAAAGTAGTTGTATTTGCTCGGGTAGGGGAGTCAACTCGACTCGGGGTGATAACATCCTTTAATGTGAAACAAAATCAACTTAACGTTATTAGCCTAGCTGAGAAGGAGGAAGGCCGCAGTTACTGGCCCGCTTCAAGGAAAATAACTAGATCGAATATTCCAAAGAGTGAGCTCCTTGTTTTAAGTCCAGAGGACATGCTTGACTTGAGTGCAACAGAACTGAAAGTAGACGTTAAGAAACTGAACACGCCGAAAGGTCTTCGTGAGGCGGGTCAGGATATGTTTGACATAGTGGAATCTTGGACTTTCAAAAAAGTCAATTTAATTAAAGAGATAAAGAATGCTGATTTAGATTTTGCTGAGAAGATGCAAAATGTAGATTTGCTAGAGCAAAATGTATTATCACATTCCTGTTCATCGTGTCCACTGTTTGAAACTCACTTGGAAATTGCCCAAAAACGTCGATCCGTAAATTCTGAACTTTACCGCGTTTCATTGTTGCTCTCTGAAGAGGGCATGGTAATGATGCCTGACTACTACAAGCACTTACAGGTTTTGGAAAAGCTCGGCTATGTCGAGCCTAATGGACCGCTGAAACTTAAAGGCCGTATTGCTCGCACTATGAGTGATCATGAAGTCGTACTTACAGAGGTCCTTGTGGGTGACGTCTTATTCAAGTGCAAGCCCAACGAAGTGGCAGCTCTGCTGTCGGTATTTGTCTACCAGGGCAAAGCTGAAGACAATGAAAATGCTAAAATCCCGCTATCTCTTCAAGAGATCATGCAGCAGTTTCTTACTCTAGTCACAGACGTAGGCAAAGTGCGTCGCGAATGTGGCTTCGATGAAGATCCTGCCATTTTCTGCGACCAGTATAACCGTGGCCTCGTCAACATCGTCTACCATTGGGCCAGTGGCATGACGTTTGCACAAATAATGCAATTGGCAGCCAATCAGCAGGAAGGTACCATCGTGCGGTGTATCCAGCGACTTGATGAGCTGTTAGGACACGTGAAGGATGCCGCCAAGGTAATAGGCAATCCTGAACTTCATAAGAAAGTTGAACAAGCATCCACGTTGATTCGAAGAGATATTGTATTTGCAGCCAGTCTATATCTTGAGTAAATAGGTTATTAGAATTAAGCATAGCAGATAGTCAATGAATGGGCCCAAATCATTTTGTTTGTACAACAGTGTGGTTATTTCCTGAAAACTGTCGATCTCGATGATATGCCGTGCAATTAAATGCCGATACATGTGAAATTTCTCACCCTGCAACTTTCTTTGAGTATACTAGGATCATTTAATGCCGTGTTGAGATTGAATACCTTTTTGGATATTACCCGCTCGACCGCACATGTAACTGCCCTTTAAATGAGAGTAATTGCTTAAAAATAAAGATTTCTTGGTAATTATTTGGCTGTCATATCTAAAAATATGTTTAATATTCGTTCAAACAGTATAATTCGTTACAGTAACATAATATATACTAAAGAGATAATTAATTACTAGCGGATACCGCTTCTTTGAGTTCTTCTGCTGTGGCTTTATGCTAAGCCTCCGGCGGTTTCGTGGGAACGTCCGTTGTTGAGGACTTCATATCCATATTTTTTAGTCGAACTTCCCATGCGCGCTTATAACTGTACGGGTGCAGCATTGTATATCCGGCCATGCCAAGCAACATGCCAACGCCACGGGCTGGTGTTGCGCCCTGTCCGAGCCAATAGTTTAATCTGAAATTAATGCATATCGATTCACATATTTTAGAAATGCTAGTTTTCCAAACGGCATGTACTATACTTAAAAAATTAGTCATACGAAGTCTATTAATTGTTTATTACGTATAGCATACGTAACTAATATAACTTGGAGATATAGTACAAAAGCTTACCTACTTGCATTAAAAGTAATGCGGGATCCCAAAGGTTCTCATAATAAATTACCGTTTTGCTTCTCGGCAATATGTTTTTAAGTCTTTTTAATTTGCTCAAATTATGGATGTGGGTTTTGTTATCATCACAAAAAACACTTTAACATCACAAATATTCGAAGCAATCTAATATGACTATGGTTCTCTAAATTTCATCTGCTATATTAGAATCTTATATCTATGAGCTTATTTTTAATTCGATCATGAAGTGTCTTCAAATGCCACATCCTTACAAAAGAACGGATGGAGTTGTGGTTCCATATTTAATTAGTGTAGCACATTAGTACAGTTAACCCATAAACTGTTCATGAGAATCTTGCTCGTTAATCACTGGCGATTGGTGAAAACCTCAGAACCCTTACTCAGATCAGGTTAAACGCAGACGGGACGTACCTGTCGTAATTGATGCTTACGAGGTTCTCATTGTGTTCATTTGGCATGGGGTCAAAGCTTCCGATTTGCTCGAGTGTAGGCTGATCAGGCCGCCTTCTAAGATGCGTTGCTACTATGTGATAGAACGGTCGATTGGCACAGCCCTTTTGTACCATCATAATACGAAGGACAGGCGGCATTTCGCTTCTTCTCAGGTAAATAAAACTGTAATACAAATAAAATGCACCTTTATGCAACGGCAATGCGGTTAGCAAAGCTTTGTAAGTGGCGACTATACCGAAACCAAGTTGAAGATACAATTAATTCACTTCGGTCCGATGACCCCATCAAGGCAGCCAACCACCAAGGGTATAGCGTTTCAGACACGTCCTGTAATCCAAAAACACTTCATATGGCATAATGTAATTGTATATCGATTGGCACGCATCCTCCACACTGCACGACACCTTCTACTCATACAGTGTATGTGCGATAATATGACGAATAATTGCCTACACCATATTCACATGTAGACACTACGGTTACACTTGGAAGCTAGTAGCAACTATAGAGCATATAACGCTATTCAAGCACTCATCTGAGCTAAGTCGCAGCCCGTTGTAACCCAGAAAATGATGAATACAATTTAAACACTCTTACCATTGAATCTTTAAAATCATTTTACTATGACTATGGGTTTCGTATGACTCACGATCATCGATCGATCAATACGATTATATTGCCAAATGCGGCAAATGGAAAGTGAATAGTTCTCTCTAATAAATAGGAATGCGGGAATACACACAAGAATTCACGCGCTACAAGTACATGTTAATTAAAGAAAGTAAGGCGTATAAATATTGGAAAATGTTTTCCTAATTCACTGGCGTGCCAGTGGCTAGACTATTAAGTGTTAATCAAAGTGTTATGTTGAATTACAGGTTATTGGTTACGAGCATGGAAGTAAAGGAAAACTGATAAAGATCTAGGAATTTGGTGGGAGATGAAGCTAGTAGAAGCGCAAAGCGTATTCTATTATAGTATACAATAAAACGAAGCTAAGAATAGTCTCCATACAATTAATTAAGACTATTCTTAACTTTGTATGCTTTACGTGGAGCGTAAGTGACGTAGAAATCTATGAATATATGCATATTTAGAAGGATGATGAAACGGGAGGGGCCTTCATTAAAAAATACTCATCAATACCATGAAGAATGCAGTTAATTCTCTTTTGGAAAACACAACCTAAGCTCGATCGCGAGGCAAAATTAAACCACATATATAGTGTCAATAGTCGATAATGAGTGGAGTACTTACAGGATAATTAAACTGCGCGGTATATGCATGCGCCTGCTACAAATTGAATCGGTAAAAAAGAATATATAATTTATGAGCTGAATAGACAAATCATGGGCAGAGTAATGATTGAGGCAAGTGAGAATGAAGGTAAAAAAAAGTCAGAAGCACATTCAAATCGACTATTGAATCAAAACAAATAGGAATGATTTTATAAAGCCAAAGAACAATTAAGCAAAGTAACAGTAAACGTGAGAAGTAGTGGTAGCTTTACCCTGAGAATTTAGCCGAAATATTGGATGCTACTTTAACGCCATGAAGGCCGAAACTTATATATTGAAAAGTGATCCTATTACATTATTCAGTTGCGTATGAAACAATGCTTAAAGTAGATGAATGTGTTTGTGACGTGCGTTATTACCGCTATATTTGGTAAAAAAAATCTAAGAAGGGAACAGTGTAATACTAAAGAAATATGTTGTATCAAAGAAATAACGTTCCGAATCGGAAACAACTAAGTCCATACTTTTATGCTGAGCGCATTTCTGAATTACGTTTCTGATTTACGCACTTAGTTAGTTTCATTGTTATAAACGCTAAAATACGTATTAGTTAAGGAAAGCATTCTAATGCCGAATATTATAGCCGATATAATAGGAAGTCCGAGCATTAACGCTTGGTTGACACTCCAGTATTTGATAGTTTTATTAGATGGTTATGTTGTGATTATTACACATCAGACAAATAATGTAAAAGGCATATTTTCAGCTCAACCATTTAATGCGGCACATACCGACATCGCAAATGGTTCTTTCGCGGTTCAACCACGTACGCGCAAACAAAACCACTCCAACTGCGTCATACCTTTTTCTATTACACCAAATTTTAAATATTGTAATATCGAATCAAATATGAAAGATATGCGCGGGTACTTAAGTGTTTGATCAGTAAGCATAGGCTTGAAGCAACAAAGTGAGGTGTGAAACAAATACACGATACTGTCTAATAAAGCTGCGAGAACTTCAAGACTAGAAATTGACCCAAAATAGCCTCTCGACTGGTTAGTGGGCATGGAATCTGAAACGACTATAATGTCAAGGAAAATAGGGCTATATCCGAAGACTGCATAAAAACAAGTTACTCGCAACCATGTATATGCCTAGATAGTTAACTGCTATAAACAATTGTACAAAAATTATCTGTAAGCAATCTATTCAACCCTATATTACATAAAGAAACAGTAGCCGCAGCAATCAGACCACAAGCGGAACTGCAATGTAGGCACTTGTGACGGCGACTAACAGAATGGTCTTATTCATATCCTAGCAGAGCTCAGTAGTCATACGAATGGTGAAATCTCTCGTATATAATGAGCAGCCCCATAAAAATGAACAAAAAGCGTGCAAAATTGGCATTTATCGTTTTTTTTTCCTCCGACGGGTGCGTTTGCTATTTGTTAGCATCACACAGATTTTATACTTGCTAGGAAATAATAAGCGGCGAAGGAATACATGAACAGGTAATGGCAGAAATAAAAACTTACCCTGTATGCCATATACAGAATGATACAACACATTAGAACAGATCGTGTATAACTGGACCATCACAATTACTAAAAAGGGGAAGTGTATTTAATATTGAAGTTAAGGCTCGTCAGAGGGTAGGCCGCCAGATAATTGCTAGTTAGCTGGCAAAAACCAAAGAATAGCATAGCCTAACTGCGTTGATCTACACAACTTTTGAAACGCGGAGACAAGGCTACGTAAATAACTCCCGGTTATTATTATATGACCAAGATATGTTAGCTGACAACAAACGGAAAGGCTAATTTGCCTGGATTATATTCGCAGCATTTCTCACAGGTCGCGTGCATCGCAATTATTTGTTACGCCGAAGCTTCCTTAGAAGCATATTTTGTCTTTCACATTTTGGTCACACGTTCATGTGGGGGTACTTTTCTACTATTTATAGTTACTATCAGAAAATATTCGCAACAAAATTAAGATGCGGGCATGTTTGTAAAACTACACGATGGAAGGAAAAAGAAGTTCCGATTTGAACAGCAATAAGTATTATATTCTCGGCAAAATCCTTCTCTTTGCGTGTATTGACCCTGTAATCATCTGTGTGCGACACGCTGCACCACAGGCTAGTTGCGATTCGCGTATGCAAATACCGTCGCCTTCAGGAGGGGACACTCTATTGATTCGTATGCTTGAATGCAGCGTCCAATAACACATACATCGTTAAACACCTTTTCAGAGTAGGAAAATGCAAAAAAACTTTTCTATTCGGATCTAGGTCATTGGACAAGCTAAATAAACCCCGGCTGAGCTACAGTGTTTATTTCAGAACAAATATTAATATTTGTATGACGTGATGAATTATACTCACAGTCAACAATAAAATATTTTCTAACTATCGACTGCTTTCAGTGCCTAACTGCACCTAATGATTTACCCTAGTTTTCACAATCCTTACGCATGTACAATGTTCTCTGCTCTATCAGTGTTCGAAACAGAATAACGTCAATGACGCAAACTGCCTTCATCTGCGCCCGGAAGTCGCGTATTCCAGCTGAATACGAACAGTGCAATTCATACAAGGAATAAATTAACATTTTGTTTGTGGAAGCTAATCGAAGGCAAATTACGAGATTATATCAAACACTAGTTGTATGCACACTGTTATTATTAGCCACGTATTATAATGAATATCCGGGGGTTACTTCACTTGGCCGAATACCGCACGTCCGGGTGCTTCATTTCCTTTAATTGAACTGTTACTTGCGGGGCTATGACATAGAAGCTAATGGGCTAGGTAAATGATTAGATGCCCAATGGTTTCGAGCGAGTGAGCATATCGTTGCGCTGAGTGCCAAGCTAGAAAGTGGAGATTAAAAAAATACTAGATTTTGCATTTCGCACTGTTATTAGTCTTTTTTTGATCCGAGAAACTCGCAGTTCTATGCTAGATTCTAAAATAGCATAGATTATCATTTGCTATTGATGGAAATACATAAAGGGTTACAGATATTGACAGTTATGTCATCAATGGAAGGACCTTGACCTTACGTTGTCAACACGTAACGTAAAGTATGATATACTTGTATTCCTGTCATGTATTGATATAATTAAGTTGTTGAGGTGAAGATATTGCCCAAGTAAGGCTTTAATCTCTTGTTATTTACGATTTTTTGTCTTAATTTGACTTTAAGCATGTAATAGGACTTTTCAACGGCGCAGGCCGCCTAAGAAACTCGATCAGCGTTCAAAAAAATCGTCGTTTTGTCAAAATTTTCAGTCAAATTTTCGAAATCTTTATTTGGCGGATTATTATCGGCTGTGACGTGGGACGAAGTTTGAGGGGTCGAATGCCCTATTTCTGACCACTTCACCTCATCGACACATTTTGTCCTCCAAGGTCATTGACCCCTAACGGGGAGGGCAAAAGTATGGAAAATGTTGAAATTTGCATGTACAAAATAATAGTGCCCAATTTTTGGCAGGAATGATCACCGGCGGCTAGTGATCACAGCTATAGATGTCCGACTGGACAAAAATGATGTTTGCATCTACTAAGAGCCTTACCGGCTTATACCCCATAAACAAACGCACGTGCGCTTCCAACGAGCCCCGTAAGACAGGCGAATTCACCGAGGGCCCTCATCAACGTTTGGGTCTTTTGCGTCATTGCACTTTTCAACAAATATACCATCAAAACAATTGGCTAAAGGTTCTAGTTGACAATAGCTCATGTGGAAAACACTTTGCAATAACAAAACGCTATAAAAAGTCATGTTTACTCCGGTTCTAGATGCTCGCGCCGAACGGGCCTGTCCCAGTGCGATGCGGTCTGGACGCAGTGCTGCATTTAGTGTGCGAGAGATCCGTAGCTACGGAGCGTATTCAGTGGGCTTTTTGAGCGTTTTGAGGTGGTTTGCAGTGTGTGTGAGTGGCTATAATATGCAGTGTACGTGAGAGGGAAGTCGCGATGCCTTCCCCGGACCGACTGGAGCAAGGTAGGTCGAATTCGGATCTAAAACTCTCGAGGACCGTTAGGCCATTGACGGAGTCGAACAGACTTGCATACAACAAACAGCAGTATAAACAGCCGTAGCAGCAGCTAGGACAAGAGGCCAAAGTAGATTCCAAATGCACGATTTAGACCATCGTATTATCGATGTTCGTGCCTGTTTCAATCCTAAGTTGCTTTTCCATAGATGGCTGTAGTGCTTATTGAGTTTCAGGAGTTAGGGCTATGTGGCTTGGTGCTATTTGCATCAAAACGAATAATGTTCTTGGAAGTCGATTGTGTGTAATCAGCCTGAGCAGACAGGACTTTAGGTGTGCAGCTGTCGAAACCATGAACGGATCTTGCTTGAGGAATTAGTCGCTAGCCAATTCATGCCATTTTTAGAGGCTATATTTTAATGTTATTAAAATGATTTCTCACATAATGATTATCTAGGAGCATCTATTATATGCAATAAATTGGGCTTATAAAATGTAACTGGTGAGACGGGAAATTGAGTCGCTATGAGTCAGGGCGATATGGTGTTCGTCAACGCAGCATTCATTCATATATACATATAAACACATATAGGCATCGCATTGATGGTGTATTCTGAGTGGAAATTATATTCGGCGATTTTTGGTGCAAATTGTTAGGTTAGAATCTGCAGCAATAGGAAAATGTGGGCTCTAATGGCTGAAAAGTGCTAATTGTATTTCACAGAGCTCTACTATTTGATAGCGAGATTTCTCGAGACGGGACCGTGCGAAGCGGCTGCAAGGGTTCTCCGACAAGAAATCAACGAACACAGGGTAGGTTTTGTACATTTGTTTCGTGGATATATCTATGAAGCAATACACACGCAAAGATAGCCATGTTTTGTTTGTCCATTTGGCTATATGTGACCGTGTGCCACATACTCTGTCTAGATGGAGGTCATCGTTTAAATAGATACAGAAGTCGAAAATAGGCGTTGAACTATGTTAGGAACGTGTGTTTTTCAAATTGTGTAGCGAGCATTTTATTTGTTGGCCTTTTTTCGAAAAAAACACAAATGGTCGAATATCGATATGAATGGGAAGATCGATAGATAAGAGGAAGTAATACTGCGCCTTTAACCCTGTTTGCTAAAGATGAGCGCTGTTGACTGCAAACACTATACCGAATGTAGAAACAAATGTAGCGAATTTTAGAATTACTCGTTGGTTTGTATAATTTTGACCTTTGATGGCTTGTTTGAGAGTTGCTCGTGCTGTGGACAGGCCAAATCTGCTATTTCCAACAATAAATCATTGTAACACCCGTAATTTTTGACATATACACCACGTCTATATAAAATTAAACGCATGCTTGAATAATATTGATTTATTAAGTTACGATGCTTCCAATTGTGTGCGTTTTAGCTACTGCCACAGCGAACAGATTGGGAAAACGGACGCCACGATGTTACTGTCGAAGAAATGGTGAGTGTCGTTACACACCTGGTATGGACATCTAACATGCACAGAATCTCCAACAAAGCTGACATTTGCGGATCTATCGATAGTACATATACCATCACTGATGTTTCTTATATTCATATTTAGCTTTGTATGAGGATACAATAAGATATTATTGTATGTTAGTACGTAAGATTTCATAGATATGGTTTAGAGTAGATAATAGTAGTGCTTTGGTATAGCTTAGGAGTGGCTCTAAGTGCTCGTTAGTCTTGTATCATAACCTGTATTCCGTTATTTTGTTTTGTTCATATAGGTGGAGAGATGGCCAGTACAGTCGGATCATCTTCTCCGGATGTGCGAAAACCTGGTCACCCAGTTATCGATCACAGTACCCACAACGCTGCCTCGTGCACCGCCAACACTTTTGGGATGTGGCCGATATTCAGTTCTTCGGACTAAGGAGTCGGTGGCGTCGAAAAGACCGCTGCGAACGGGCGAATATCTCCATAAGCGACTCGATCGTCGTCCGTTGAACATGTCCACAACTCAGTGTCCTTCTTTAGCGCTGCTCATCGAAGGCTCAAAAGTGAACCCGCACAGAAACATGATGAGCGCCGTGCCAATAAGCTGGTACAGTGGATCGAGCTTGTATCGTCGAATTATGGGTCATCTGCAAGCAGTGTACTGTGTGCTTTTCGATCATACCGGAAGGTACATATTCACGGGAGCCGATGATCATCTAGTCAAAATTTGGAGCGCAACGGATGGCCGTCTGAGGGCAACTCTACGAGGTCATCAATCGGAAATCACCGATTTGTCTCTGAGTCCCGACAACAGTTTGCTCGCATCCGGTTCCCTAGATAAAACAATTCGTGTTTGGTGTCTGCGCACTCTGCGACCTGTGGCCGTCCTGATAGGACACGGAACAACGGTCACCTCCTTGAAATTTTGCCCTTCGGTACGGCAGGACAAATCTTTTCTATCATCTACTGCCCAGGACGGTCTATGCTTCTGGGAATATGATCGACGTAAAAGGACGTTCCAAAGCGAACCGCGCCGCTTCATAGATCGCACGAGGACTCAAGTTCTTTGTCAGTCCTTCAGTCCAGGAGGCACACTTTTAGCGACTGGATGTCAAGATCATATGGTGCGAATATACCAGGTCTTTAAACCGAACGAATCGTTGAGCTGCAAACAGGAACCTGAGAGAATCGCCGAGCTATCTAGGCATACGGATCGTGTAGACTCAATTCAGTTTGCCAATAACGACATGCGACTCATTAGTGGATCCAAGGATGGCACAGCGAATATTTGGTCGTTCAAGGCGAATCGGTGGACGGCTATTACGCTCAAAATGACAACAGTCCTGGAGCCGCAAGCTGGCACGGCGCCCAACCATACGATGAAGGTCAACATGGTGGCTTGGACTCGGGATGATTCGAAAGTGCTCACTACCGTGCGAGACCATTCCATAAAGGTCTGGAATAGCTACACGGGCCAACTGCTGGCCGTTCTCAAAGGTCATGAGGACGACGTGTATGCACTTGAGTGTCACCCGACAGATCGACGCATATTGTATACAGGCGGCCACGATGGTCGTGTAATAATTTGGGATATGACGACGTCGAAAGCAATTAAAACTTTTTTCAACTTTTTTGAGGGCCAAGGCTTCGGTGCGATGTTCGACCTGAAAGTTTCTCCTAACGGGCTGACCTTCTGTGCTACTGACTCGCACGGCCATCTCTCGATCTATGGTATTGGTAGCGGCGAGGCCTACCAGAAAGTGCCAGTCGAGCAGTTCTTTCACACTGATTACCGCCCTTTGATACGTGATGCTAATCATCACGTACTCGATGAACAGAGCCAGCTAGCTCCGCACTTGCTACCGCCACCTTTTCTTGTTGACATTGACGGTAATCCGTATCCGGCCGCAATTCAACGCCTTGTACCTGGTCGAGAAAACTGTCCTGAAAATTTGCTTGTCCCTGTTATGGCACAGATTGTTCGCGACAACCCCGCTGACGGACCTGAACAGGAGCCAGCTGGTATTGGGGTAGTGAACAGGCGACTGAACATTGACGATATGATTCAACGGCTACAGCAGCAACAAGGCGAAGAGCAGGCGGGACCAGCTATCCCGTCTAATGACGGTCCACGGATGCCACCTGCTCGAGGGATGCCTGGCACCCCGTCAAGTCGAGGAGGCATGCGCCGTGATGGAGAGGTCGAGGGCGTTCGACAAGGAGGTAACAACTGGCAACAACTCCAATCCGGCGCAACGTCTGAAACTTCAAGTGCACAGTCATCAGGGTTGAATAAGCGTCCGGTTATGGAGCAAATGAAAGAAGCGGAACTTGAACGTGAACTGGAGCGCATGCGGCTGTTGGCTGACACTGAGATTGTAGAGTTTATAAGGGAAAAACGTAAGGATCAGCCTGTTGAAAATGGCGGACAGCGCAGTTACGGATTACGGCAGAAAGAGAATAAGGCAGCTACAAGCGGCTCTAGCCGAAGCCGACGCGGCGTTATGACTTTGAGCTTACTATCATCGCAGAACAGCTCGCGATGTATGTACAAGTTAAAAAAATATTTATTTCCAACATGATTCTTAGTGATGTCGTATCCTATCATTGCCTTGATGCTTAGCGTATTGCACCTTACTTTTTAATAAACCCAAAACTTCGTTCCCATGTAAATTAGATTGTCGATTAAGTGAACAGTCTGAACATTTGAAGCCACCATTTGGTTGGCACATTCCATATTCCATAGCATTCCGTGCTGTACAATACGGAATACTGCATCATTTTTGGGGTATAATTTTTTGCCATCTGTTTTTCAGCTTCACGTTCGGCCGCTGCCGCAGTCGCTGAGGATGAGATGGAAATGGATGACGACGATTTCGAGGAGGTCGGAGAGAGCGATTCTGATTACGAACAAGATTCATCCGGAAGAGATCGCACGAGGAACCGCAACAACGCCAGCAGTCACACAAACGGGAGCAGTCGGAACAGTCATGCGACGAGTAGTGGAGGTCGAGGCGGTGGTGCTGGTGGCGGGAGCAGCAGCGGCGGCGGCGGTAGAGACGCAACTGGCCACAGCGGCAGCGGTGGCGTCTCAGGCCCAGCCGGCTCGAGTCGCCAGAGAGGCAGTAAGTTGGCGGAACGACACACGGGATCGTTAAACATTGTCCGAATTTTTCTGACTAACTTGTTTTGTTCACCAGCCTGAACCGTTCGTGTTTCGTTGTTTTGAGTTGAATTTCTTTGCCAGGTTAGCGCATTTTTTCGTTAGAATAAAATGATAAGCTACGAGTGAATGCACGTTGGGGGTCGCTGTATTAACGGCGGCTTGTTATTCTTACGACCAGCAACAGCCAACGATTACGATTATGACGCTCGCTTCACTTCGATACTGAAGCCTTTTTATGACTATAACAGCCCGGAACTATCGTCTTCGTCCAAGGCAAGCCCCCAGGGCAAATGCGACGTTTGATTCTGACGACGGAAGTCTACTCGGTTCCTTTTCGTCAAGCCATTCTTCTAATGGTAACGAAGAGTTGCATCAATCCTCTTTTTAAACCATCTTTCGTTCTTCGTTATGACCATCAGTGCGCAGGAGTGGAATTAGGTGCCGAATCGCAGATTTTTTCTGGGTGACGTGCTGACTTGCATAGTGATGAATTCGCGTATATTTATATTTTCTATTCCAAAATAAGGGCGTTTTTCCTCACTGGAATTGATGATATCGAGACTGGGTTAGGGATAAATTTTTTTTATCTGATGCAACAAGGTGTTAGTTAGTGAATGCTGCACGCGCTACAGCAGCTGGTCTTTTCATTTTTTTTATTATCCTCTTTTTGTTGAATTTTTTAGCAACACGCAGTCGACGTAATGCTGTGCGGGAAGAGCCAACCAGTGCTCAGCCATCGACACCGAGTAGCAGTGAGGAGACAGACGAGCGATCAGAGGAGAGTAGCCAGGACGACGATACCGGGGGTGCGGACGGCGGCGGTGACGCCGACAATACGCCAACGTCGGATCATCAACAGAATGACGGCACTAGTGGCAGCAGCGGAAGCAGTGGCAGTGCCAGTGTGCGAAGATCTGTTCGCCATCGTCAGCCGCCCGAGCGCAAACGGCCACAAGAGCGTCGCCAAACTTCGAGATCAGCGACGGCTGCCGGAGGCGGTAATAGCAGCAGTGGTAGTAGTAGTAGTGCTAAACGGAGACAACCTTTGAGAAGCGGAGCTGGCCAGAGGACGACTGAAAGGAGACGTGACAGGCGCCGTGACGATGAAGATGATGACAGCCTGGAACATGACGGCGAGGCGGTCAATGACCTGAGTCCCCAGAACCAGCGGGACCATCACCAGCATCACCATCGTCATCGGCTATCTGCTGGCGGTGACCATTCGCACGGTTCGTCAGCAAGAACATCAAGCGGTAACGGCAACGTACGAGAAGTTCCCGAAAAGTTTCGATTTCCGGACTGGCTCACGGATACGATGCCGCGACGAACGCCGTACTTACCGCAAGTGGGCGATATAATCATGTACTTCCAGCAGGGTCATCAGTTGTACTGCGATGCTGTACGTCGTCTAAAGCTCTACAAGGCCGGAAAACATCACCAATTCGTTTGGAATAAACGACTTCGCGAACAGGAGAAGGTTCGCGTTCTGAATGTTCGCTTCGAACTACTACCGCCGCGGTTGTGCTGTGTCCAGGTTGAGTGCACAGATCCCGTCGATGCTGGCTGTGCTGAGCCGTTCTGGATCCGCTACCATGATACGTCAGACGTAATCGACTTTCTCGTATTGTACCAGAGCTTCCAGACGGCCATGCTACGTGACTGGAAACCGGGTGATCGTTTTCGCTCCATCATCGAGGATCAGTGGTGGCTTGGAACGATTACTCAACATGAGCCAATACAGTCAGAGTTTCCTGATTCAATGTTCCAGTGTTTCATTGTTCGCTGGGACAACGGCGAGGAAGAACGAATGTCCCCGTGGGACTTTGAGCAAATCGACCACACCCGTCTACCGGCCGTGGAAGGCACAGGCGTAGACATCAGTCCTGAGGAACGAGAAGCTATGCAATACGTTCCTTCGCAGGAAGATTTCAACATCGAGTCTCGAGACGCATTCAGAACGCGAATGATGACAGGTTTAGATAGGGTAATGGGACTGGCAATAGCTGAACCATTCCTAGTCCCTGTCGATTTGAACGTTTATCCTGATTACGCTATGATCATTGCATACCCCATCGATCTTACAACAATTCGCTCTCGGCTTGAGAACAACTTCTATCGGCGCAAAGAGGGTATTAAATTTGATATTACGTATGTGGAATACAATGCCAACAAGTTCAATGAGCCCAACTCGGCAATTGTGAAACAGGCCTCGCTGATAACGCGAGTGTTGTTGGCATATGTAAACGATATGACTTGTGACGATCCGATCACGATCTATCAGCGTCTTAATGGCGAGACTGTAGCGCCGAAAGGCAACATTAGTTCGGACGACTCTGGATGCTCTGGACCAAGTAGGAGGTGAGTAGGAAAAAAAGGTTCTAGAAGTTGTTATGCCTTGCGAGGATACAACGAAAGCCAGGTAGTGTAACTTAAACTCAATACGTTACAGAGTCAAGCGATAAATGATTTGAGAAAGTATTGTTTTTTTGCTGCCAAAATTGATCAACAGCGTATATTGTTTATTTTAGGCTGTACCTAAGCGGTTCTCTATATTCGGCGTCACGCTCAAGTCCGAAGAAAGCACGTGAAGAGGTTCGTCGTCCAACAACTCGTACGACCTCGAATTGGCGTGATCGTTGCGCCTTGTTAATTGCCATGCTGAATCAAATTGAAGATTCTCAGCCCTTCAGACAACCTGTTGACTTAGACGAATTTCAAGATTATTTGGAAGTAGTGGATATGCCTATGGATCTATGTAAGTGAAAAATTCTCTGCGCAACTTTTTCCATCTTCATACATTAAATACTGAGAGGGTTGTCTGATTCAAGAACGGTCATGCTATGAGAAAAGGATAGCTCTTCTCATTAAGTTGTGTTATGAAATCTTTGTTGACATAGTGCGACTGCTTCATTGCACAACTGGCAATCGATAGCCTCCTACGTTTCGATGTTTCTTCTACGATTTCAGCAACCGTGAGTCAAAAATTGACAAACGCCGATTATGCTACCCCCGAAGAATTCGCTAGCGATATGCAGCTCATTTTTACCAACTCAAAAAATTATAACACCAACAAGCGTTCGAGAATCTACTCGATGACATGTCGGCTGTCAGCAATGTTCGAAAATGAAATGAGAGCCATCATGCATGAGCATCGTGCAGCCATGAAGCGATTACAAGGACGCAAAACTTACGGGGAAGACGACAGTGATGAGGAGGACGATGATGATATGGAGGAAATTGACTCCGAAGAGATCCGACCCCGAAGTCGATCTCACCCGCAGCAGCAACATTCGAGGAACGGCACAGGGTCATCTGGGTATAGCAACGGACGACGTTCTGGACATTCGATTGTCGCCAACGGCTATCACCGGAATGGGCACCACACTGCAGGTGGGTCGGGCATGTCAACGAGTGGCGGTGCGGGAAGTCGCTCGTTACGGAGGCATCACCGTGTCATTGAAAGTGACGACGACCATGGAGAAGACGATCTCGATCAGGAAAATACTGACGGGGTGAATTCATCCTCTGCCAAGAGTACGAGATCTGGACGGATCGTACGGCCAACTCTGTTCAGAGACATGGTGTCCATAAGCGACGCGGAGAGAGCCGAGCGTAGCCGTAAAAGCAGCAGGCAATCTGGCCGATCGCAGGAAAGCTCAGACCGCAGAAGACCTATGGGCTCAGCACAGCGGCGTCATCAGATTCGGCCAAGCTCGGGAAAAGTGTCATTATCTTCATCAAGTCATCAGCGGGAGCAGCGGAAGCGCCCGATGATGTTAGCGACGTCGACTGAGGACGAGGAGCCGCAGAGCTCCGGGGAAAGCCACGAACAGCCGCGTCAGGACGGCAGTACACCGACCAGACAACTCGTAACCAGGAGTGGCAGAACGGTCAAACGTAAGTAGCACAAAGGATGAATTTCTTTTATGCACAATTAATACAATAAAGAATGTATCTAAACTGTCCGGTTTATTAGGAGAGAAATATTAAATACTTCGTTTACACCATCGGCAATCTGCTTACGTTATTTGTGATATCCTTGTGGTATCCTACAGAGAACACATGGGCTAAAAGAGCTTGTTTATAATACGTACTGTTGTGGCCCTCTTTAGTTATGGGTACCAGCGGGTCAGCGTCGTCATCGACGATCACGTCTCCGTCAACCTCGGCATCAAACAGTGGTTCGAGTCCAGCAACCTCCGACGACTCCGGCCTGTTGTCTCCCCGAAACAACAAGAAATCCACAGCCAGCTCGTCGCGCCTTCGGCATCGACCGCCGCCCCCTAAAAAGGCACGAATCTCGCAGCGAGGCGGGGCTCATCGGGAGTCTTCGTACGAGGAAGAAGATCTCTTCGAGCAACACGACGAGGACGAAGAGGAGGAGGAGGATGAAGACGAGGCCGACGAGGAGGAAGACGGGACCTCGGAGGAGATAACAACGGAGGAATCGCCGGGCCGGAGAGGTGGAGCACGCGGTGGCTCACGTGGCCAACAAATGGATGGCGGTGGAGGCCGGCGGACGTCGAGAAAGCAACCACCGTCATCGACAAGTAATAACAACAATAAAAATAATAATAATAATAGTAACTCTTCACGACCGGCACGAAGGATGGTTACGGAATCGGATGATGATGAAGCAGACAATGACAATGCAGAGGATGACGCGGACAGGACAAGCGAAGGCGTAACCGCAGAAGAAGAAACGCTATCGCCCTTGACGAGACGGTCATCGAGAAACAAGGACCAGACCTCGCATACACCATTCCAACAATCGAAGTCTAGCAGCGGTGGACCAGGCACTGACCGGCCGCGAGCGGTGCGAACGGCAGCTCGTACAAAGCGAATCGTTGTAGATGAGGAGAGCGATGCAAATGACGACGCCTTAGACGACGAAGGCAGTCGATACGGTTCCCCGCCATCGAAGAAGCGGAAAGCTGCAAACAGTACCCACCAGGATGCAACAGCACCGAGAGGTGTCCGTCAGCAGCATTCGCCTATCTCCAACGGTAATGGTGAGTACTGAGCAGGAAGCAAGAGGTATAACTTGCATGTAAATATATAATATCTTTGTAAATGGTGCAGTTCATTACTATTCATCGACATAATTGAACCAGATTTCTAACTGTTTTCATCGTGTATACCCATCCAAAATACCGACGCTAGCTAGTGCATGGAGGATTCAGTAAATCCTACGGTGTGTGAAGTCCTAACTCAGTGGAGTGTATGTTTTTCACACCTTCCGTAGGGAGAAGAGCTAAGCGGCACTCTTCGCCTCAGTCAGACGGGGCATCTAGGGCAAGCGGAAGGAGCTCAGAGTCCGGGAGCGGAAGTTCTCAGTCACGTCGAAAAGCGGTAACTACGTTGTCGACAAAGACGTCGCCTGGCCAAATTTCCGATGCAGGTGAGCTGCAACGTATAAGTTATGTAAGGAGATACTCTACCGGTATCTATCCGGCGTGTGAAGCTGAATAAAGTTTTTCGAGCGTATCATCTTTCAGTTTCGATCTTTGTTTCTGATAAATATGCCCTTATTATCTAAGTCAGATTTCAGTTGACTGCTTCTTTGAATAACAACAAAAAGACAGAAGATAAAAAGGAACATCAAACGATTTATCATAATCATTAATGGTCGGCATCCGTTTCTTTTTTTATTCTGTCCATTTTATATTCAGGACGCGTGACTCGTACAAAGGGAAGATCTCACCATAAGGTTGATTATCGCGAGGATCCTTCCGATGAAGATGAGTTTCTAGATGACGAGAACGACGACGACGAAACGGAGGATACCGTTGTCACTTCGTCAAAAGGCCGGATTGTTAAGCTGAGAAGAGACTTCACGCGTGCACTTCGCGATGCCAGGTGACAGCGCCGCCATTGCTTCAACCGCACGCTAACAACCCCTGTTACTGGGAGATCAACGCCACGGGTTATGCTACATTCAAAAACGACCAGTGCGACTGCAGGCGGTGGGGCTTTTAAACCCTCGTCAAAAGTCTTTAATAATGTCCCACGAAAGATTATTGTTTTGCCTAGACGCTGTCTGAGGAGCGCCGAAGTCGTAATGTTGCTAAGGCAAAGAATCCCACAAGCATCGTTGCCGTCGCGATCAAAATCGAGGCTAACAACATAATAACAATGAGTGGTCACCTAAGATTAACGAAAAAGCATAAGAAGACATGTGCACCAAACGGCAAAAGAAAGCAGTTGTATTTTAGTACTACGTAGTCTTATACGTGATGACGGAGCAGTTGAAAAAGCTGGATAATAACAATAATAATAATAATATTAATGTAAAAAAAAACAATTAATTATGTGTGCATAACAATGGTGAGAAGGGCGGCGGAATTACATGCGTTTATATGAGGAAGTAGAGTGTGCAAATATCGTCGTTAATATGGCGGTGTGCCACAGATACCGAAGATTCGGTAAGGTAGGTGGCTCTGTCCAAAATTATATTTTGGATAAGAGAATGTTATTCACAGTAAAGCGAAAGCAACTAGGGCATAGCTGATGACTGTCTTGATGGGCTGTTATCACGAACACAGGAGTGCATCGTCCGAATGTAAAAGCTTAATGAGAGAATCCCTTCGAAAAAGAGCCACTATAGGTGTATGATGCATATGGTAATATCGAAGATCATAAAAGTCTTTATTATCATATAAAAATTGAATTATTACTATGGCGATGATTAGGATGGTAATGATGTGAATAGCGTAAAACAGTTGTCTAGCAAAGTCAACAGTGAACGCGACAAGTCATACTTACCTAATGTTTTTTCAGCATTAAGTATGTTTTCGGCTTTTCAGTCAATAAGTAACCCGTGTATTAATTCGTTAAGCATAATTTCATTCGTTAATAATATTATAATATAGTGTTATTATGTTACTCTATGCTGATGATATGGCAAAAGAATGCTACACCATTTAATATTGAATTCAACCTATATGCGGATGATCACTTACAACGTGGGAATACGTTCAAGTACGATTAATAACTAATTGTATATACCATTATATTACTTGCACTTAAGAGATTTATATGTTCTCTGATCATTCGCCACCTGAGTAATAAAACACGTAGCACCATTTGCATCCTGAACATTAACACGAATGAGACACTCGAAGGAGAACTGAAATTACAATTGTTTAAGAATACGTTCGATGTAACGTATCAAAAAGAATAAGTTCATGAAAAATTGTGTATGTAATAAGCTACTAACCGAGAACAACGTAAGCACAACCTCTGAAAATGGTATCGTACGTGAGTTCTTATGGGGTTGGTAACAAGGAAAACGTATGTGATTGCTCTAACAAATGAGAGTAAATGGTCTAAATACAACATAATAATAATAATAATAATAATAATAATAATAATGATAATAATAATAAGAAGAAGAAGAAGACGAAGAAGAAGAAGAAAAAGAAAAAGAAGAAGGAGAAAAGAATAATAATAATAATTTTTATTATTATTATTATATTGGTTATTCTATGTGTGGGTGTGTGCTTGTTGAAATGGATGACGGCTCCGTGATGTGGAGAATGTGTACATAAAATCGAATATATGAGGAAGGATGCCGGTTATCTCACCGAAGTCTTTGTTGGATCAAAAAAGAGCCAGCTATCACACATAAATAGGAAAGACGCAAACACAAAATACTTTGTAATGCGACGATTTAGTTAACCCGCGTCGAAGATCTCGAAAAAATCTCTAAAAAATGATCTGCAAAGCACTATGCTTTGTCTTGTGTACATTAATTCTTACTCATAAATATCATTGCTATAATAATAATTGATGATTTTTTTTTTATTAACTATTTCGGTCACTGCCTAGCGTGAATAAAAGTAATCTTACTCTATTAATAGATCCAAAGATACGGGCGGACCGCTAAGCAAACATAGATTTAAAAACGTGAACATCTGAGATAAAAACATCAGAATGCGTATATGTAGTACTGATAATGTCATCTTTATGGCATATATTCTGATCGCACTAACAGGTCGATCAGGATAAAAAAGCAACTTCAAAAAAGTGGCATTAAAAGAAAAAAAGTAATACAACTTATTCGTTTGCTCAGATAAACGACTCCTTGAAATAGCAGTTCCTCGTGATCGATCATCCCGTTACGAATTTTCGTAAATGGATCTATCACGGAGGCTATACACACAATATCATTTACTAACTGGCAAAGGGTGAAGTGTCAAGCAACTTGGATTGCCCAATAGCTCCCGCCACTATAATCCGCCGCGTATATAAATACATGATCGCTTAATAGGAATATAGCAGTAGAAGTAGTGTGAGTAGTGTTTTTGTAAAAGTGTGTGTCTGCCATCTGAAATTAGAAGTGAGTGGATGTGGTTTGATGAAACGGAGCTTGAGATGAGGAGGGAACAGAGCGATGTCATTTGGAATCCTCCGAGATACCTCAATGCTACTCGGGTGGTTTTCTTTGTTGTACTTAAAATATGTAAAAACGACAAATATTGCCTTAATGGCAAAAACGGAGGATATATCCATGTAAACATGTTTAGTTACCGTCTGTGAATAGGTCAACTAATGCTAAAATAAAACACAATTGTTTATATCAAAAGTTTTACTTTTTCAATTCTCTCAGTTGAGCAGTAACGAAGATGGCTCGACGGAGACAAAGTATAGTGTATTATAGAGTGGAAGGAAGAACTGGTTAAAAGTATAAAAGCGATAAAAACTTTAGACTTTATTAATTTAAAAAATGTTATTGTTTAGGTCACTGATATAATAAACGAGGGTGATATCAGCATTTCAAACAGCATTACAGCATTTATAAGAATTCGGAACTGTTTTCACTGTCTGCGATATCCTGGTAACGTAGTACAAAGAACCATTTCAACTTGAATAGAATGGATAAATTGTAACGGCCGCAATATTGTCGAATGGAAGTACAACAACAACAACAACGAAACTGATATATATACCCTAAATTCACATTATTACCTCACTTATGATCTTAATTTTAATGTGATCGTTTATGTGTGTCCCAGTCAGCACTTTTTTTTTTACTGAGTAAATCATACTTTCTTCTTCCATCGTTACTAAATTCAGTAATGTTGATCTACGACTCCTATTTGGAAGCTTTCATAACAGTTCCTCGATGCAGCTTCAGTGAAGAACTCGGTTTACTTTTACATTAGGGTGGATATTATTAAAAAAATCTCCGGATAAATTGCACACACATTTTTATGTCTAATAAAGCTCAATCGTGCACCCTTAAGTTGTACTTACAACAGCGCCAGCACTGCTAAGTACAACCAAATTTAAGAAATTGGATGTTATGTATTCAGGGAGGAAGTATATCAATATATGATACGATGCAAGGGGCTCTTATAAAAAAAACACGAAAGATCAAATTAGAATGATAGCATAGTTTCAAACAGTAAAATATATAGAAAAACGATGCTCATCTAATACGCATCAAGATGATGATATTAAAGCTAAGGACTCAGAAATGAGAGGCACGTAGCTATAAATGTGAACAGCATCCGTCAAATCCGTGTTTTATTCTTTATCTTATTTTATTTCTTGATTCTTTTTTTGTTAAATTAGTTTTTACTTCTCTCCTCACAGAGTTGTTGCTGTTACCCCGTAGTGTGAGCTATTTTATAAGCAAACTATCGGAAACAAATATAACATCGGTCCACCGCAGTGGCTGGACATGCACATTCTATA